>NW_019384720.1:563213-567412 GCF_000671375.1 Centruroides sculpturatus | reverse complement strand
TGATATATAAGTATTCAGTGATTTAATCATTTCAATGGCAATAATATCTAAATTAAACCAAGATAAAGATAAAAATCAGAATTATTATTACTACAATGTATCAATTTAGTTACCTGGGTGGTTTTTCCACAACCTGTAGCTCCTCTAATAATAACTACACGATTATGTTTAACTGCATTTAAAATTTCATCTTGGCTTGCCCAAACAGGCAATTTTGATCTCTCTTCAATCATCTGTTAAAAATAAATTTCAACCATAATAATGAAAAATCTTGTTAAAACAAATTTACATGATTAAAGAGGATACTACCTTCTGAAGAGCAGCATCATTTTCCAATTGATCTGCATAGTTCTTTTGCAGTTCAAGACTAATTTGTTGCAATGACATCTGTAGAAATATAAGATTTAAAAAATCAGAAAATTAAAATTATTACTGCTTAAAAATAATAAAATTAAGTAAATCTATATATTTTTATATAATTTTAGTAATAATATTATCAATTGCTTTTTATTCTGAAAAGAAGCCAGTTAGGTTTCCTGTCCAAAACACACAATTCTAACAAAAAGCTGTCTCCTGAGTCAAGTCTGTCCTGTTAAAATCATAAGGCCCAATTTAAAGCACATGCCTTAAAACTTTTTTAATTTAAAAAATATCTTCAATTTGTATTTCATTTCTTATTATTAATAAAATCAATTATATATATGAATCTGTACAAATATTAGTATAATTAACACAAAACTGTTAATAACAGTTTTTTCAATATATGCAATTTTAATAATCCTATAAATGGACAGCTAAAAAAGAAAAACAAATTGATACCATGTGCCTTAGACATTTTATCTGGACTACCATTTAAAAATGTTGTCTGGCCCTATCTAAACTAAATACCATAACTAAATTTGGGAACCATTTTTATAAGTTCTTGATACTATTATAATTCAAGTTCAACTAATTCTTCATTGAATTCTAAACGATAATAGAAAATTACTGATATTTAGATTATCTAATGCCTATGCTTAATGATTTCTAGAACTATCAAGTCCTATAAATTATTAAAAGAATCATATTATCTATGACAAATGGTAATGTTCACTTTCGTCTTCTACAGCAAAAAACCTTGACTGTAATTGACTGCTATCTGTCAAATCAATATAGTGGTTATAATCTACTGCTACACTTCTTACAAACAAATGTAAGTCCTTATAATGTCATTTATTTTCATTTAATCTTCTAAATAAATTCTTCTCACACTTTAAATTCTCAAATATGCATGTTTGAAATATGCAATTTTAAAATAACATAATAGAAAAACCAACACACATTGTTAAAAATATGTTCACAATTCAAAATTTCACACATACAAAATGGTTATGTTAATAACAATGTTTACATATACAGGCATAAATCGGATTAAGTCGTTTCGAGTTAAGTCATTCTCAATTATACATTGTTTGTCAAAAAAAAATATATGGAAAAATAAAAATCAAGTTTAAATCATTTTATTCAACTTTACATCTGTCTGCCACAAATATTGAAGTCGTAATATCACTAGAAAAGCATTAAAAGCACAAAAATCATATTAAAATATACACATTTACAGTAAATGTTAATATGATCATCATAAATCCTATAGAACAAAATATGAAAACATCTGGTTGTCATCTTATTTAGCTGTCTTTAAGACTCAATTATTGGCATTTTCCACAGTAGTTCCAATATCTACTGTTTGGCATCAATGTCAGCACAACTCGATATTGGTAAATTTAACGAAAAATTAATTTATTTTCTACTATCGCAAAATAATTTTAATAACTGTATATGTTATTTAACCTTACAAAATCATTTTATTTTATAATGTCTTAGAGCAAACCACATTCACAAATAAAGAGTCCGTAATGTACTGTAAACCTTGCCAAACTGTAAACATGTATATTTACAAGTTTGTGTACATGTATTCGTAAATTTAGATTTTTTTTTCTATACTATATTAAAAACTAAAATTTATTTGTTTGTAAGCTTAAAATAGATTCTTATTAATAACCATATATTATTAAAAATGCATTTATAAATAAAATACAGAACTGGGAATGGTTATTTGTGGTTTAGCCTAGTGACAAGTAAATTCGGAGACAGGTAAATTTGACTTAAGTTGCCTCTCCTAGAACAAATTACCAATGTAAGGCAAGATATATCTGCATCATATCATTTAGGTGCCATTGACCAGTAGAAAATTCATTAAAATGAAAGTCTGAAAGAGCAGTTAAATTCTTCTGAATAAAAGCTGATTAAGGAAAGTATTCTCTTGGAGTAATGCAGTGGTTTCCAAACTTAATATACCACCATCCTCTTTCAGAAAAAAATTGTTATGACTCCTCAATTTTCATAACAATCTAATTTCATACATACTGTCCTTATAATTTATTTAATGGCCTAAAAAACAATATACCTTATTAAATAAAGTATATTGTTCACAGGGCTTGACTCTTGCTGAGACATTTCAGCAAGAGTGTGAGAGGATTTTTATCATTTGTACCAGAGTTATTTGGATGAGGTTGTGAATTAGGCATAACTGTTTTGATGATTCAATTTTTCATCAATTTAACTTTCTGTTTGTTTGTCTGTATTAAAAAATGATAATTTGGTAAAAGCTGCATGCCCCTTGCAATAGCATCATGCCCCATATATTGGAGTAATGGCTTCAGGTATGAGCCAGAAGGTACCTAACAAGATGACACAAAACTTTCCTTACACTATCCCATGTTGAAATTTTTCTCCATTGTGTGTCTCTTCACGGTTAAATTTTTGTCGATATTAAGCCTAATAAAAATTTTTTTTAAATAATAATCGTGGCTATTGTATTGCTAAAAATTATTTTTTATATTATACACATACAAAATAAATATATTGAAAAATGTAAAAACAAAAAAAATTATATTTTAGAAATTAATTTTAATATAAAAATTATGCTGACTTGCAACATCTAGTATAAAAAATGTCCCGATGCAGAAACAAGATATCTCGGTCCAACAGTCAAGGTCATAAGGTCACTGCATGAGATATTTCAGGAATAACATGGGACAGGTTAATCAGCTTTTATTCATAATTTACAAGCAAACTTTTAAACATACAACTATTAAAGTAAAGCTACATCAAATTTAATAATTTTCTTTTTTCTGTTTTTTACAACTAGATTTTCAAAAAACAGATAAATTGCAATTTATCTGTACAAACTGTTTTCATTTTATTCATATTGCTTGTTTTATATTGAAGTATTAAAATTATATTAAGGCGGCATATTCACATCTTTAGCATTATTAAAATACTTGCATGCAGAACACAATTAAATTATGGCATTTACCATTGTTTTAATGGAAAATTTTCTTCATATTATGCAAAATTTAAAACACATGACACTTACCTAGAATGTAACACTCATATAATTTGAGAACTCAGTATACATCAATATAACTGAAAGAAGGAAAATAAAAATAGTTCCTATTTTTACTCTCCCATCTCTATTACATATAACAGAGGAAATGTATGGCAATTCGGCAAAAAATTACCACACAAGATCTTTACATTTTTGGACTCAGAACCTTGAAACATCAAGAAATGCAAAAAATTTGGAAGTTTTTTCTGTATGTATGGATGTTAGTTTGAAGCTTAATAATTCCTGTGCATTTTGTTGAAATTTTGCAGTTTATTAGCAGGATTGATGATATTAAATTTTGATTAAAGGGAGTTGTGTGTCATATCTCAAGTAGAATCCAACTTAATGATGATTTTACTCATTAATAGCATTTATAATTTTTTTTTAATAAATCCCATCCTTACCCTCAAAATTAAGCTTTTTGCCATTCTATAATAATTAAAAATACAAAAAGTTTTTGTTATAACAGATGACACCATACACACAGTTTTAAATGTTGCTAGATTTTTATAACTTCTTTTCAAGAAATGAATAACCACAACAATTTGTTACCATTCACATCTATATATATAACCCATTCAACAGGTGTCTGTCCACGTAACCGTTTGATAACGTACACTAGAGGCACCCCTATCGTGTGTCATATTTCAAACATTCAAATTAACAATTTTAATTCTTATTTAAATTAACAATATGAATTATTATTATTCATTTGGCCAATAAATTATTATTTGGTCAATATAACAATATAAATAATTCAGTATATTTG
>NW_019384720.1:554982-562156 GCF_000671375.1 Centruroides sculpturatus | reverse complement strand
TCTGCTTCTATTAATTAAAACTATATAATATATAATACATACATATAATTTATGAAATACAGAAATCAGTCAAAAAGTAATGCACAATTAGCATCATTTGCACTCAGTCAATGCAATCATTCCCAGTTTTTGTTGAGATTACAGAGAAGACCAATATATCTGTGTTTGTGTACTGTAGTGACATTATTCCAAATGAGAAGGCAATAAACATGGACAATGCAGATAGTTCAGATACTATGTTATTTGATAATCAGAGGACATTCACCAAAATCAAAACATTATGGAAAAACACAGAGAGAGATTTGTGCTGCACTCACTGCAGTTTGTGCTGCTTCCACTGTATATCAAAGTATGGTACTGATGGATATTCCATATTTGTTTATTGAACATAGCCACATTATGTTGTTGTTGTTACCCAGTGCATCCAGGAACTAAACAATAATAGAGAGCTGATGGGAACAGCAGACTTCCCAAAATGCTGGCAAGTAAATTGACAAACAAGAGGTTTACATTGAAGGACTGCAGAGTTTAGCGTGTTGCATCTCTTTCTGTTCTAATATTGATACAATAAAATACTGTGCAATACTTTTTGATTAGCCTTCATATCCATCTTTAAAATTAATAGTTCACAATTACTTATTAATAATTTTCTCAACTCTATTTTGAATAAAGTCTCTGAAATTTTTACACAATTTTAAAAATATCTCATATATTTTCTAACTAATAATATTCTGAATATATCTTTATAATTTTAAAACTAATAAATGAAATTTGTCTAACCTTAATACATTGATTTCTATTAGAGTCAAACAATAATTCATGAGAGAAATTTTTGCACAGAAAAAAAAGGACAGTGCCTGTTATAGTAAAAAGTTTAATTCTATGCATTACTATAGCCATCTGAACTGCTATAATGATTTCTATATAATATAAAAGTATGCTAATATATTAAAGTCCTGAATGAAACTTCACAAAAATATCAGAAAAATGAAAATATTAATTGAAAGTTTCATATAAATCAAGGTACTAATATAGTTTACTTTTAATAATAAGATGATTTTCATCTTTAATTCATTTAAGATTCTCAAATAAATTACCTCTGGAATTGTAACTGGCTGAATATTTAATGATTCCAATACTTTATCCAATTCTTGCTCTAATTCAGAATTCAAAGTGACTTCATATGGTTCAAGCTAATAAAAAAAATGATTGAAATTACATTATTATTAAATTTAATACACAAAATAGACCATTTTAACATGTTATACAGGGTGTTATTACTTTGCTGATAATTTTTGAAACAAAAGAGGCTACTTCTCCGGTCAAACTTTCTAGTGTTACACACAAGTATGCATAATTAATTAGTTAATAAAAATTACAGTAAACAGCTATTACATGCAGTTTAAAATCACTTACACAATCTATAAAGATATTTAAGTGAAGAAACACAATATATACTTGGAGAAAAAAACACACATCCATAACAAGCTGCAAAACTCTGACTTTATGCACATTGAAATGCAGAACAAACAAACTAGACAACTTGGTCATTGCCACTTCTTGCTAATGTTTTCATTAATCACGACATTTAAGATTGGATTCAAATTAGCACTACCAGTGCCAGTCACTGCAATAGTGCAGCCAGAGTCAAGCCATGGGTTTGACTCTTGCCAGTCATAGATTCTGGCAACTCCACCTTTAGCCAATTGGATAAAGGTCAATACAGTATCATCATTCAACTGACAATACTGTTGCAACATTCTCTCATTAATTATATTTCTATTATGAGGTTTAACATTAACATCTAACTTTTTAAATAATTTTATGTATTCAATTATATAATATTTTGCATTAAATTATTCATCAATTTAAATAACTTTTGAAACTTAATTTGATTTGTTCAGAGTTATCTTAAAGATTAATAAAGAAATATATACTATCTTTATAATATTTCATATAATAGAAAAATATTTGGTATATCTACTCAAAACTAGAATAATTGAAGATATGACAACCAACTACTTACAAAAAGGAAAAAAAAAGTAATTTTGTTTTATGCAGAGTTATTTCTATTCTGACTGGATCAAATAGCATTAGAAAAGTTTTTTACTATATAATTCTTTAATGAATCTTTATAATTCATCAAAATAATTCAAACTTAAAATACAGTTGACCCCTATAACACTGTTGATTATTCTGTTTTATATGAATTCGATAAAACACTTAGTTTTATTGGCTATATGGAACAACATTCAATGGCAGTCATCTTAAGTGTGAACGAATATTTGTTTCGTCAGGCTGGCATATACCTGAAACTGGCTTTTTGGACCATCAAAATTGGCGTTAGCAGTGCTAGTATGAATCCAGCTTAAATAAAGTAAACTCATTTTTTCAGATTTTTTATAGAAATATAGAATTTTGCAGAAAGAAGTTTCAATACATTTATCAGAAAGGTAATCTCAATAAAATGACATACATTTCATTAAAAAGTGACATTGGTAATTCTCAATTATCCTAATTACAGTCGATCCCCCTTATAACACTGTTGATTATTCTGTTTTATATGAATTCCATGTTATAAGAGTCACTTAGATTTTACAAATACATGTGCCGGGCTGTGAACAGCTCATGTATTTGTAAAATTTAAGTGACTTGTACAACATGGAATTCATATAAAACAGAATAATCAACAGTGTTATAGGGGGTCAACTGTATTTTAAGTTTGAATTACTTTGATGAATTATAAAGATTCATTAAAGAATTATATAGTAAAAAACTTTTCTAATGCTATTTGAACAAAATTTAGAAAAATCTATCAGTTCTGCATTTTTTGTAATGCATTTTGAATAAAGAATTTATATTCTACATTAAAATTTGGCTGTATTTCAGTGATTTTATAAAAAGAAAGAAAAAAAAACTGAAATAGAAGTTGAATCAAAGTTCATTTTTCAATAGGAAGCATTAACATTATATCAATCATTATAAAATATGTATATAATATTCTTATTAAAAAAAGTCAATTATGAAATTTAAAAATTCATTCAAACACACATTATAAAATAAAGAAACAACTAAAATATTTATTAATTATATAAAAAAATCAGTTTAATATAATATAATTAAAGTATTAATGGCATCTCACTTTATCAGTCTCCTTTTTTTTAGCAACACCAGAGTATGCTTCAATCACTTGCAAATGATACAGCTGTCTTACTAAAGACAGAGCACAAGATTTGGAAGCCATTTGTTTATTAGATCCATGTTCTCTAGCATAAATATCTGTAATTATAAAACAACTTCAAATCTTCAAATTATTATAAGCAAACAAATAATTATTTTTTCAATAATAATTTTTAAAATAATTTAGACTATATTATTACAGTTTGACACTCCTGATATAAACTATTCTGACACAATCAAGGAACTTGAACATGTTGAACAAATAGCCACAACACATGGTTACCTTAAAAACCTAATCAGAAATTTGACCAAACATAATTTAAAATGTTCTTTAACCCCTTAAGGACATATCAGAAGTACCATTCCCAACAACACACAACTTGGACCCTAAAGATAAAAGCAGATATAATCAACATAGAAATACAAGCCATATCATTCTACAGTATAACCACAATATTCTACCACTGTATAAAGAAATAGCAAACCTAAAAGAAACAAAATTAAAATTTAGGTACAATCTTACCATCTTTAACATCCTTAGGAATGGAAAAAATAAGACTAATAATCTTAGGATACTGGGGGTGTATATAAAGATCCTTTAAGATTACAGATTTGGCTACAAACTTGAATATATCAGTTCCACCACAAAATCACTCAAAATAAGACTAGCTGAGCACACATATGATATCGACAAAAAGAAACTAAACACTGCTCTAGCCATGTATGCAATGGATAATGAAGTGCATGTCTTCCTCCAGAAGGCTACCATCATCAAAAGATCAACACACACTGACTCCAACACATGGCAATTCTTTACGACTATGTGACCAAATATGGCTTAACAACATGACATAGGGACAATATAACAAAAAGTTCTCGGTTAATTGTATATTTTATAATTTTATATTTATTTTTATTCTTTATATCTTGAAAATCTCTTTTGTTTAATTTTTCAAAAAACATTATTGTTCGATTTAAGCATTCTGTCAACAAATATAAAATCAAGACCTAAGATCGCCAACTCTAGATTAAAAATGTTAGTTGAAAAAACATTTTTGAATTAACCTCAATAGAAAATAATTTAAGGCTTTTGACTAAAGTGTGGCATACTCCTCAAATAGTGGAAAGAGGTTATATTATTTGTTAGTACATTGAATTGATGATATTATCAAGTGTTCTCAATGAAGAACAATAACTTACACAATACAACAGTGAAAAAACTTTTCTCGAAAATGTAGGCGTTCTTTATGTATTTTGACCTCCTAAATTCGAAAATGATACTCAAAACATCGTATCACCCACAGTTTTTGCACAAATCGCATATTTTGCCAATAATGATATCACATATAGAAGTAGTACATATATATGGCANAGAGTATGCTTCAATCACTTGCAAATGATACAGCTGTCTTACTAAAGACAGAGCACAAGATTTGGAAGCCATTTGTTTATTAGATCCATGTTCTCTAGCATAAATATCTGTAATTATAAAACAACTTCAAATCTTCAAATTATTATAAGCAAACAAATAATTATTTTTTCAATAATAATTTTTAAAATAATTTAGACTATATTATTGCAGTTTGACACCCCTGATATAAACTATTCTGACACAATCAAGGAACTTGAACATGTTGAACAAATAGCCACAACACATGGTTACCTTAAAAACCTAATCAGAAATTTGACCAAACATAATTTAAAATGTTCTTTAAGAATGTTAAATCAGAAGCACCATTCCCAACAACACACAACTTGGACCCTAAAGATAAAAATAGATACAGTAATACCCTGAACTTACGCGATAGGTGGGACCGAGCAATAACCGCGTAAGTTGAATTCGTGTAAGTCGGGGTATAATTTCACAATTTGTGTAAAATCCAAGTCGGATGTATGTAAGCTAATAAATGTTCTCATTAATCTTATCTTGTCTTTTGATTCATTCACGGTTACAAGAAATCACCACATAGAATCTCTCAAGTCTCCGTAGATATAACAAACAGAAATAAATTGTAGCTATGTGTTGATTTCACGCAACATGCCTGAACATGTAAGCTGAACAATAGTGTGGGGAGAGTGAGTAATCAAGAGTTGCGTGGCCCTCAAACAAAAGACAAATCGACGAGATTTGAAAATCACGTAACTGCGGGTTCACGTAAGTCGATGTAGTGTAAGTCAAGGTATTACTGTATAATCAACATAGAAATACAAGCCATATCATTCTAGAGTATAACCACGATATACTACCATTGTATAAAGAAATAGCAAACCTAAAAGTAAACAAAATTAACATTTAGGTGCAATCTTACCATCTTTAACATCCTTAGGAATGGAAAAGATAAGACTAATAATCTTAGGGTACTTTAAGATGACAGATTTGGCTACAAACTTGAATACATCAGTTCCACCACAAGGTCACTCAAAATAAGACTAGCTGAGCACACACATGATATTGACAAAAAGAAACTAAACACTGCTCTAGCCATGTATGCAATGGATAACGAAGTGCATGTCTTCCTCCAGAAGGCTACCATCATCAAAAGATCAACACACACTGACTCCAACACATGGCATTTCTTTACGACTATGTGACCAAATATGGCTTAACAACATGACATAGGGGCAATATAACAAAAAGTTCTCAGTTAATTGTATATTTTATAATTTTATATTTATTTTTATTCTTTATATCTTGAAAATCTCTTTCGTTTAATTTTTCAAAAAACATTATTGTTCGATTTAAGCATTCTGTCAACAAATATAAAATCAAGACCTAAGATCGCCAGCTGCAGATTAAAAATGTTAGTTGAAAAAACATTTTTGAATTAACCTTAATGGAAAATAATTTAAGGCTTTTGATTAAAGTGTGGCGTACTCCTCAAATAGTGGAAAGAGGGTTATATTATTTGTTAGTACATTGAATTGATGATATTATCAAGTGTTGCCAATGAAGAACAATAACTTACACAATACAACAGTGAAAAAACTTTTCTCGTAAATGTAGGCATTCTTTATGTATTTTGACCTCCTGAATTCGAAAAATGATACTCAAAACATCGTATCACCCACAGTTTTTGCACAAATCGCATATTTTGCCAATAATGATATCACATATAGAAGTAGTACATATATATGGCATATGAATCATGCAGAAGTAGAATACAAGTTTAAAACAACAACATATTGAAATATATACACAGTGAACAGATGCATACAGAGAATGTAGTACAAAACATGCACTAATATCATTCATTGCATGCTTTCTTAGTTGTCATGGCATGGCCCCTGCTTTTCCTCTTATGGGGAATTTCCATTATGTGCTCCCAGTGAAGCATCCAGTAGTCGCCCATCATCCGAACATCCCAAGTTCCCTGGTATCGTTGTTCCATGTCCTTGATATCCTGATGGAATCTTTCACCCTGTTCCTCACTTACAGCATCCACTTCTATACATACAACACACACAACATGTGGAGCCCATGCTTTATTGATGTCGCCTAGTTTCATTCCGAAATAGGCATGGAAGACCTTTTTCACGAAGGCAGTAATGTTTCTTCGGTCTTTTTTCACCACAAGTTCACCACAAATATAACAAAAACAGTTAGGGAGTTTACACAACCTCGGGTAGACATTGTACACTAACACATACTTCCTTGCACAAATACAACACAGTGACAAACAGGCAGTGCCATTTGCAGTGTGACAGTTTGCTGTGTGCCACTAGGAGCGTAAGTGTTGAACAATTGAAAACGATGTTCCGCTTCTGAGCTTCATGTGGTGTTTTCATGTATATTATCATTAATGCAAAATACAGTTGTCCCTTGATAATCCGACGGGTATGGGACCAAAGGTGTGTCAGATTACCAAAAGTGTCTGGATTACCGAAAATAATTACATATTTCGCATTGTTTTGCTAGCAGTAACTTACAATATTCTCTACTCCAACTGTTCGAACAGAACTGCTCACATAAAACACACGAAATGTGTGTCATCGA
>NW_019384720.1:543800-550648 GCF_000671375.1 Centruroides sculpturatus | reverse complement strand
ATTCCAAAAAATATGTAACAGAAATTTTAATACATATTTAAATTTTTATGGAAATTTTTGAATGTAAATTTTACAATAAATGACATTTATTTTTCACCATTAATGGGCATTTATATAATAAATCATAATAATAAAACTTAGGCATGCAAAAATTAAATGTAATTTATGAAATTGATTTCAGAAAAATGTTAATCATTAATACTTTGGTTTAAATCTTTACTAATATTTGAACTAAGTGATAAGTAAATATAAATTTTTCAATTATGAAATAAACTAATACTTTAAAGAACTCAAGAAAAGTGCATTAATAACTGAATGAATAATATTACAGCAACTGATAACAGAAAGAATATAGAAAAACATTTCAAACTTTTCATTATGTTCCTGTATTCCATGTAATTTTATTTTAAATTCAATATGTTAGCAAATATATTTCTTTAATAAGCCATCAATACACCTTTATTGCTGAGATATGTTTATTCAAAACATTAAAATACAACAGTTAAACCAGAAGATGGCCTATTCTATTAGGCCAAAAACATTAGTGTTTTGAATAAACGTAACTCAGCATTAAAGGTGTATTGATGGTTTATTAAATGTTTAAAGCTGAGTTGGATATTTATTTATCTATTTCTTTATCTGCTAAAATACACAGGACTGTAATGAGTATCACAAATTTGTTTATTTTTTGTTTTAATATAATCCAAAAACAGTTGGTTTCAAAAAATCACGTTTATTTCTTAAATATATTCAGTCCAATTTTTAATAGAAACAAAAATTAAATTTTGTTTAAAAAAAAAAAATAGCTTGAAGTTCATAAATTTTTTAATAGAAATTTTAAGAAATTATTTATTTAAAGAATATTGTATTTTATTAAAGATTTATGGCTGAGTTGTAAAAATTTATAGCCGAATCTAAATTATTTTTGTTTCTAAACATTAGGAATTATGATAATGAAAGAATTCATAAAACTATGCTTTAAAAATTAAATGTTTCATTATTGCCATTACTATAAGAAATGATTTATCAAGTTTATGAAGTTCATCCTTAAGTCTAAAAACAGAATTTTGTTCTTTCAATAACTTCAGCTGATATAGTATGTGAAACTATACACTTATGAAGTACAATTTCAAGCTGTGCTGGCAACCTAATCATGGTCATTCTAATAAATTATATTCTCTCTCTAGGAATTACAATTTTTTGATTTATGTCATGTGTAAAGAATTAATAATTTGTTGACATAAATAAGGTATAAAGTTAAATAAAATTTGTAGCAAGTATGTACTGTACAAAAAAATTTCTTTAAAAATATCAACAGGAAATTACTTTTATAATAGAAATGTAACTAACAGACAAGTGTAGTTCACCAAATTTTTTCAATGTACTCCATATGCAAATTTTTAACCTTGCACAAGTTTGTGCAAGGTTAAAAATGAGGTCTGATGAGTTAATTTTTACACATCTTAAAGATGTATAAAATAAATAAAAAAACAATATGATAAATTATTTTAGAATTATTTAAAATCAGTCACGCCTCACACTGCATATCTTTTTCATTTTAATATTCTGATAATTACAGATGGTTACTTCTTTTAATGAAATTTATTGATAATTTTTAAAATTACAGGCTAGTTTTTACATTTTTATTTTTAAAAGTAGTCTAACTAGAAATTTCAAACCTAATATTAATTGTTGATATCAAAAATTATTATAAAATGTAATATGGCAGAGTATGTCATGAAATGCTCTTAGGGAGATTGGGCAGAACCCATAGCATAACATATCAACTGGCACATTTAAATTTTAAATCATTTTGCAAATTTACAATATGTTTTAGCTAAACAAAATTATAAATGTGAGAAAACGCTAAAAAATCTAATATCTATGAACTTTTCCTAAATATTTTAACGTTCACCAAAACCCTTGCAATTACTTATGTCTTCAATTTGAGAATAGTATTAATAGTTTAAAAGTTATAAATATATAGTATCATTCAAATTACAATCATCATTTTAAAAGTTTTGATTGTATAACAAAACAATTAATTTCCAATTAAATTTTCTTCCAGTACTAATCTTTTATAAAAAAATTCTAATAAATTTTCAAATTTAACAAATTTTTCTTTTGTAATAGATTACAGGATTTATTAATGCATAATAAATATAAAAAACTGCCTTTTCCCCCTTACATCATATAGTTTTATAGTTATGGATTAACAATAGAATAAATTACTTATATCATAAAATGTTATTGTTGGGTCGGTTGTTTTTGCATGTGTGAAAACCTAATGACCAGGGTCCAATCTGGAACCGATCAGGTTACACTTACGTGTGGGCGCAAGGTTTGGGTCTTTTATTTGGGTCAGTTAGACGAGCAGGACATAACCAGAGTCCAGTCCAACCATTATAACCAATTCTTTGTTAGATATTAAACAGCAATTCTACGATTAGAGATCTTTACACTAAGATCCTAACAGTTATATTTAAATTATAATTATTTAAACATTCCAAAAAATATCTTTCAAAATTAACACTTCTATTCAGTTAAAAATTTTAGTTTGTAAAACTGATCTCTTAAAAATTGAAAACAATAATTCATTTAAAAAAACATTCAATTAAAAATAGCTAAATAGTTTACTATATATTTTGCTCATTTACAATTTTTTAATTTAATATTGTATGCACCATCTTGGGTAATAACTATAAACCTGAGACCTGGGTATAAAAATGAGTATAAAAATGCTAAGCACTAACTAGAATACTCAATGAAATTAGTTCATATTTTTACTTCTATTTTAAAAGAACATTTTTATTAAGTATTATCCCACCAAACTGCAGATGCCCTTAATAAGTAAATCATTGTTATACTGTTGAATTTATTTATTCTTCATCTAGACTTAAAATAAGAAGCCCGATAATAATACTTTTAAAAATATACTGTAATATACTTTCAAATCTAGAATGAGTCCATCAGAATAATGTATACTTTCCAATTGGTCAAAGTCAAATTTAAATTTAAAGAAAGCCAATGTTCTTGGGAGCATCACACTGTAGTTAAAAATAGAAATGTTGTTCTAGAAGTTTAAACCTGAGGCAGATCTTAAAAGAACATGGAAAACATTTATGAAGTATACACCATTCTGCTAGGCTCATTGGTTTGAAGGTATGTTATATTTGTTTTGAATACTTTTAAACTTCTATATATAAGTATTAAGGAATAAATCCTCATCATCAGCATCCAGAAACAATAAAATAAATACATTTATACAAAAAAATATAAGCTTTGAAATTTTAAGATTTTAAAAATGAAATTGAAAACCATAACATTTAAAAACTTTAAGCAACAATAATATTCTGAAGTTTTTATGATCATTTGCTTTACATTCTATTTAAGTAGAGTGAAGTTTTAAATTACAATAGCTTTTATAATTTAAAACTAAATTCATTCTTTTTATGCAATTTATTGCTACAGGTAGACAATTTTAGATTAAGCATTTCTTGTATAATGAAGTGATTTCTTCAAATTTTACATTATACAGGGTGATTCAAAAAGGACTTTACAACTTTGAAAGCCTATAGAATTTTTATCAAGAGACTTATAGAAATTGGTTAAATTAAAGTGTAAATTAATTTATAGCAAAACATATCAGTTTGTTATATATAGTGTCATAGTATTAAATTCCATCAAGGAGGCATATATTTCAAAATGGCTGCTTTCACTGATGCAGACACTGTTCACTGTCGGCTTTGATTTGATTAGGCTTTGAAACAAATCTTCAACAATGCACAATGTAAGATTTTGCAAATCTAGCAAGACAAAAGTCATAAAAGTAACACATAATATATTCACAATCTTTTAATAACAAAGCTGATACATCAAACAAGCCATCCACAAAAAACTGCAACATGATATGGCCTGCTTGTATTGTTAATCACTGTTAAAAAATGACTTTCAATTTAATTAGTTGAAGAGAATGCCGGACCAATGATCATTTTCTAATGTTTGGTTGCAAAATTAAATCTTTTGTAGGTATTTCACCAAATCATCATGGAACATTTACATCAAGGTATGTAGTTTAAATTTAAATTTGTAAATGGTTTCTCAAATCTTTAGATTTGTAACAAAATGACACATCTCTAATAATGTGTATTGTATACCACCTCTCTATATAGGCAAGTTAATCAAAAATTAATTACAATTAATAACTATAACACTGCCAAAAATTTTGTACATCTAGATTCAATATATTTTTATAATTTTGAAGATCTATAGACCTTGTACAATGAAATTTTGAATGCAATAAAATGAGTTTGTGCAAAATAATGAACTTTTTACAGATACTGTCAAGACAAGAATTATACATTTTATTTTCGTTGTTGAAAAATGATGATGATATGATGATGAAATAAGGCAACCCAAAAATAATACATTTGCCAAGCAACATCAAAAGATATAATTTTAAAATGGTTCAATGATGTAATAGTGATGTTCAGACATTTTCTTGGGATTTATCTGCACTACATGTGCAAATAAGATTGATGGAATGTGTTTTACTTATTGGGTATAGATTGAATGTACAGTACAGAAATAGCAGTGTCCTATGCTCAAAGAAAAACAAAAACAAAATGTTAGTGAAAGAAAGAAATTCATAACAGACAGAATTAAGTCAGAAACAGGTCTATTGTTGGACACTCCAAAGTGAGGGAGGAGGAAATACTAATGACGACAACAGTACTAAAAGTTTTTTTTTAAATGTTGATGTGGCTTCTAATATATTGGGTTGATCAGTCATTAATTGAGCAATTTCATGTAATATTGCACACTTTGACCTGTGAATACAAGATAAATATATCTGCCTGTAGAGAGTATTGTGATGAGACTGCAAATTATTTGTATGCTTATATAATTGGTATCCAATACCAGTTACTCTCCTCAAGATACTTATGGTTCAGAATACAAAACTTTTTGCTTTCAATTAGACAGATGTCTGAAGAAGCACAGGAGTCTCACCATAAAAAATTCTGAAAACTGCATCTAGAACATGTAAGAAAAGTGTTAAGAATCCAAGCAAATAAAGATTTACTACATAATCTTTTGATGTCAGATCCAGTAATTACATCTACAAGAAGAAAACGAGAAAAGCATACAAGAGTAGTTATTAATCCTGAGGTAACAAAGTTGATACAGACTCCAAATATCCAAATAACAGCAGCAACAAATATATGAGAAAATAATAGTGATTCTCTTTGTAGTGAGGCTACAGATTCTGACGAGAGAAATAGTTGTGATAATATGTAATGTATAAAATTACATTTCTTTTATGTTTAACATTTGTTCTAATTATTGTAAATATATTTTGATTACAATTAAATTGTTCCATTCTTAATATAATTTTGTCCTGCTAGATTTGCAAAATCTTACACTGTGCAATAGTTCAATGGAATTTTCACACCCAGTATTGTAGGGATCCACCAGATAGACTTAAAATTGAAGATCTTAGAGTATGTTAACTCAATCTGAATCTGTTAACTGTTAATATAATTAACCACCTGAAATCTGTCCTAAATACAGAGTAAATATCGAACATTAGGTGATTTTCCCAGAAACTTCAAAAAATAAATTACAGTAAATGTTCTTGACACAATGTCTTCAATTTGCTCTTGCATTAGAAATTTTGTTGAAAGTGGTTGTTCTGTTCACCATAACAAAGATTTGTTGCATTAAATTGAGGAAGATAAGACATTCCTAAACATTATCTTCAGCAATGAGTCATTTCATCTCAGTGGTAAAGTGATCACCTACAACAGAATTTGGAGCTTCAAAAATCCACAAGTAACTATAGAACAAATTCCTGACAATCCAAAAATAAATGTGTTTAGTGTTCTCAGCAAAAATAAAGTTCTTTTTCCACACGGAAACCATCAATAGTATAGTATAGTATAAGCTGGAAAATTCTCTCATTCTGTAGTTAAATAATGATGACACAGAAGGATGTGTGCACTTTCTGCAACATGATGCAGCACCCAATATCATGTAATGGCTAGATTTCCTCAATAAACGTTTCCCAATATATATATATATATATGAATAATTTTTAATTGAGTTAAAAATTATCAATAACTCTCATTCCCCAGTTTTGACACACCCTGGATTTTTTCTTCTGGAAGTTTCATTAAAGATCTAGCATTTAATCCACCTTTTCCTACAAATCTTGCTGTGCTTAAAATTCAAATTCATTGCTGCAGTTATAAAAGTGACAACAGATAAAGTACTTCAAGTTTAGCAAGAAATTGAATTCAATGTAGAACGCCATATCACCAATGGCACTCAAATCAAACAATGTTACTGTTTGAAATAAAACCTGATGTGTTTAGCTATAAATTAACCAATTAACGTTCCAATTAACCAAATATCAAAACGTTCAAAATTTCATCCTCTACAATCCCCCAAATTTTTAAAACATCATTCTGATACACCCTGTATATGCATCTTATATATAGTATATAAAAGATGCAAATACAAAACAATTCAAAGAGAAATTTAAATATAACAAATTGTATGTGTCTGTGTAAAATAGGTACACAGTGTGGCAGGAAACAAACTATTTTCAAATGTATACAACACAGCAAATTTCATGCTAAATGTGATTTATTAGAAATAGTATACATTATTATTAGATACCATTTTATTACACAAAGTACCAATCAGGGTTTCCAAATTTTGCCACAATATTTTTATCACTATACTACAATATAAAATAAATAAAATTTATATACTATAAATAAAATTAGTATCTGGAAATGAACTGGCAATAAACAATGTCTTCTTATTATATATATATATATATA
>NW_019384720.1:539865-541751 GCF_000671375.1 Centruroides sculpturatus | reverse complement strand
AAAGTACGTCCTTTATGAAGGCATAGAGCCTTTACTACATGAAAATGAAAATTAATGAATACACTGTGTACAGTAATTTACCTGATAAGACAGACCTCAGAAAAATACTTTATGAGAGCTTTTATACTTTTATAAAGCTGTCTATAATGAAAATTAATTAACTAAGGATTTTTTTGCCCTGCCAGGGTGTGGTCGAGTTATCCGGAGTGCCGGGTTATCGAGAGCCGAGTTTTCGAGGTTCTACTGTACTCCTAGGAGTCTCTATTAATAAAGCAAACAACCAAAATAGAAAAAGGTTGCTGAAACTTTACCACAAAAGCTTATGACAAGGCAAATCAATGTCTAGAAAAAATTAAAAAGTTAATACATGCAAGTATTTTGAAAAATTATGCAATTTATAGGAATTTGTAGAAATCATATTGATTTTTTGTAGCAATAACAAAACTAAAATTAGCCAGGTCCATTCAGTATAAATAAAAACTAATTTGTGTGAAAAAAATTAACTACACAATATTGTCAACAGGTTGTTACTTAAACAACTGTTTCCAATCAAAAGTATAAACATTATCTGCCACAAAAAACAAGTTAGAAGGTCACACAATAATATTGTAAAACTTCCTAAAAGATATTTAAATCAAGATATTTTATAAAACAAAATGACAAGTGAAAATAAAACAAGGTTTTGGTTTCATTTTCAATGGTCATAAAACTTCAAGTACACTTTTTGTAATACACATGAAATATGCAAAGAAACCTATCTTCCCTGGCATAAAATATGTGCTAGGCAGCCTACTATGCAGTATTGTCTCAATTTTGCTCTAACTTTTGCTAATTTTATTTTTATTGATATCAACAAAAGAAAAGCAATGCTATTGATATGCCACTTATAATATACAGTCGAACCCCCCTATAACACTGTTGATAATTCCGTTTTATATGAATTCCATGTTGTACGAGTCATTTAGATTTTACAAATACGTATACCGGACTGTGAACAGCTCACATATTTGTAAAATCTAAGTGACTCGTACAACATGGAACTTATATAAAACGGAATTATCAACAGTATTATAGAGGGGTCGACTGTATATGTCCAATGCATATACAGGAAATCCTTGTCAATTCAAAATTCGTGGGATAAAATAATTGCATCTTTGAATTATCGAGTTTTGAATTATCCAAGATTTACATATATCTGTACAGTATGCCAAATGTCATGTAATCAACGTAATTTATTAAGCAAATAGAATATGGATACATATACAGAATACTATTTTCATTAATCTATATATATAAAAATGAATGTATATCTGTATGTCTGTCCTTCATGCATTACCACACCGTTTATCCGATTGCCATGAAACTTTGGGAAGTTGTTACATATACTCCCACGAAGGTTTCTGGCATAATACGATTGCCATGAAGCTTTGGGAAGTTTTTTAACACACTCCTGCAAAGATTTCTGGCATAGTACATTTATCCCACGATAGACGGCGTGCTTGTATATGAGCATTTCATCGTGTGTTCGATCGATTTCAAATTGTGAAGACCATTTCCCCCTCCAAAAAATATCTCTATATATGCATTTGTTATTTACGATATTTCTAATAATTTTTGTTTAATCACTTTATTTCAACTTTTTTTTTTGCTAATTATGTATTCGCTCGAACTTTGTTAAAACCTTAACTGTATCCCGAACAACAACCGAAGTCGTAGGAGGAAATTTGCCTATTTTACCTATATCTCCCCTTTTCCAAATTTTAATATCAACTCAAAATAATTTAAAAAGACAAATTACAATAAAACGGTTTATTATCCAACTATCAGAAATTTCACAACGTGCCAAGGAAGAGAGGAAGGAGCAATTAAATACTGTAATCAAAATT
>NW_019384720.1:508267-537474 GCF_000671375.1 Centruroides sculpturatus | reverse complement strand
ATTTTAAATCATGTTTTTTAAATTTATTTAATTTAAAATATATGCTCTCCATCTCAAATTAGTAGTGGCTTGCCCCTGTAAATCATACTTTTCCTGATAACGATAGAGTCGTGCCGGTCATCTATCTAACCTCTTTCAGGAGAAAATTTTTCAATTGAAATAACGTAACTTCTGTTGTAAACTGGAAGTTCGTATGTTTTAGTTAATCGGGCCTCCTGTCTGTAATATGGTCTCGACTTTCATTTATTTAACTTCATTTTCGAAATTAAGGAAGGATAGACAGTGGGAATTTATATGTCTACAATTTTTTTTCAAATTGCAGCACAATTAAAATATGTAATTAATGTGTTTTTTTCTTCGTATATCTTTATTTTGGAAAACAAACTAATTCGTTTCGCTTTATTATCTTCTTTTTTTTTGTTGTTGTTGTATTATATCTGATGTTTTAACCTGAAGAAATGTTCCGTTTTATCAAGAATCCCTCCGGTACTTTGGTCATCATTTCACAATATTTGTTGAAGCTTCTATTATCCTCTTGTCCTTTTCTAATGCTTCTCGATTCAGCCGTTAAGACCATAAGCCTTATTTTTTTACGAAAATTTTCGAAATTAACAACGAACGTTTCTTTATTCCTCCAAAAATATGACTTTGTATAAAATATAACTATATTTTTACGTTATTATTACGAAAAAAAACACATTGTTTTAAATACACGTACATTTATAATGACAAATTAATTAATAATCGCATGTTGCGGATAAAAAAGTGGCTCATTGAAGTGTTGCTCGTATAGATTACCTGTCACTGGCACGTGTTTCACTCACTCTTTAAACTTGTTTAACTTCAATCTGTAAAATTCAAAAAGCATCTCGTTTCTCCTAGTCACAGATACACTTGAAGTTTTTAATAAAAATTAAATAATAAGCCGATAATTCTTATAAAACCGTAAGAAACATATACTTTTTTTTAAACGTTAAATGTCAAGCTAATTCTGAATTTTCAGAATTAAAACAATTTCCAGGTGAGGGTGTACAACAAAAAAATTTATTCGAATTTTTTACCGAAAAATACGTATATTTACAAAAAATCTGAAAGAAAAAAAAATCGGTCCAGAGTGGGACTTAAACCCATAACTCCCACTCACCATACAGATATGTTGCCAGTTATGCTACCCAAGCCGCCACTACCATACCAATCTCAACTTCCAGACATTTAAATATGGTATAACCATCTTCGGTTACCTATGATGCCAACTGAGGACACCTTCAACACCGTTGTCCTGTAAACTTCTTCTCATTGCACTCATGCAGCCATTGCTCAACCTCAGCATAGTGTGTATATATTAGGCTCAAAGACTGAAATCACTCATTGAGGAAAAAAACAGACTACAATGCATTGTGGCTAATTCAAAATGGTCATGAAGCAAAATTCATGTCGTGGCTTTCATGATATTTGACAATGACACATTGTGGTCAAGTTAGGCAGGGCCAGATTTGAGGCGATTGAAGCAATATGCATCAATCGCCTCAAATCAAGATTTATATANGAATATTCTGAAAGAAAAAAAAATTGGCCCAGAGTGGGACTTAAACCCATAACTCCCACTCACCATACAGATATGTTGCCAGTTATGCTACCCAAGCTGCCACTACCATACCAATCTCAACTTCCAGACATTTAAATATGGTATAACCATCTTCAGTTACCTATGATGCCAACTGGGGACACCTTCAACACCGTTGTCCTGTAAACTTCTTCTCATTGCACTCATGCAGCCATTGCTCAACCTCAGCATAGTGTGATATATTAGGCTCAAAGACTGAAATCACTCATTGAGGAAAAAAACAGACTGCAATGCATTGTGGCTAATTCAAAATGGTCATGAAGCAAAATTCATGTTGTGTGGCTTTCATGATATTTGACAATGACACATTGTGGTCAGGTTAGACAGGGCCAGATTTAAGATGATTGAAGCAATATGCATCAATCACCTCAAATCAAGATTTATATATTTAAAAATTGTTTCAAATTACAGAATAGATTAAACAGTTTAGCGATCATGTTGATTAAGAGTCAATAAGTAAGCCAGTTGAATTTTGATACTATTTTAGAAGATTTTTACAGAACAAAAACTTCAAAACATATAAAACATTTCTCTATAGGTTTATATTCAATAAAATTCAGTTATATTCATTCATAAACACATTANCCTTTCTCTATTCCAGCACACTTTTAATACGTTGAAAAACGTTTTCGATCGTTTTAATCGATCATCATCAGTTCAAAATTCGAACTATATAACGAACAAAGTATTTGAAAAAATACAAAAAATTTCACATCGCTTATTTACAACTTAACGCTAAAGCACATGCGCATACTTATAAAACATATAGATTAAACCTAAGTAATTAAAAATAACAACATTACATATCAATTAATATTATAAAAACAATTAATAACGCCGCCTATGTGGTTGCAATAGTTAATCTATGTTATCATAAAAGGACTTCCAGGCTGTTGATAAACTTTCGGCATCTCTGTAGTTGATGCACTGCACGGTCGTATGCGCCTTGTGTATTTCAACTTTTTCCAGGTGTTTCACCGCTTGTATTGATCTTGTAGGTTTAATAATCGCTGCTCGATCCCAGTATACTTCAGTTCCTTGTTGCTTTGCAAACGCTGCGAGGACCGTGCTATCAAGGCTCCTATTTACTGAGTATTTGTGCTCATCAATCCTTTTCTTCAGGTTCCGCATAGTTGCTCCTATATATACTAGGTCGGAGTTAAATCTATGGTCCTTCATAGGTATCGAGTACACTCCTGTCATGCTATTACGTTCATATCTTTTCTTATATTCAATAATTTCTTAGAAGCTTATACACTGTAGGATTACGTCTATAAATTATTTTTACATTCCTATTTCTGGCAACTTTCTTAATAATTTTATTTAGAGACGGATGGTAATTAATTACAATTCTTTCCCTTAGTTCAGTTGCTCTTTGTTGCCGGTTCCGTTTTTGCATCCTTATCATCAGTGCTTCGATTGCCTTTCTTCCGTATCCCTGTTGATCAGCTATGCTCCATATATACTCCAATTCTTTATAAGTGTCATATATGCTGGTACAATGTGTATAAGCCCTTGTAATCCATGATCGAAATGCTGCCAATTTGATATGTTCTGGATCTGAGGAATTCTTAGGTATGACGATTGGTTGATAAACTGGCTTACGGTATATATTCATTTTGATCTCACCCTCTTTGCATGTAATTGTTAAATCTAAGAAATTAACACTATTTTTACTCTCCTGGTCTAGTTCTAATGTTAGACCATAAAGGTTACTGTTGATTAAGCTTATAAAACGGTGTGTATTTCTATTATTTTTCCACAAAAGTTCGTTATATAGTTCGAATTTTGAACTGATGATGATCGATTAAAACGATCGAAAACGTTTTTCAACGCATTAAAAGTGTGCTGGAATAGAGAAAGATGTTTGTTTATTTTTATTTAAAAATAGTTTCAAATTACAGAATAGATTAAACAGTTTAGCGATCATGTCGATTGAGAGTCAAGAAGCAAGCCAGTTGAATTTTGATACTATTTTAGAAGATTTTTACAGAACAAAAACTTCAAAACATATAAAACATTTCTTTATAGGTTTATATTCAATAAAATTCAGTTATATTCATTCATAAACACATTAGAAGATTTTTCATGGCAAAAATTTATGTAGTTATATTCATTTAAAAATATAGAAATACTAAAACATATCTATGTATGTTTATATTCAATAAAATGTAGTTGTTTTTATATTTGGTACAGGTTTTTTAATGTAGAAATTTGTCTACTTTATGGTTCATGACTTTTGATTTTTATAATTGGATTTTGGATTTTGTTTTAAATAAATATTTAAAATCCATATTTCAATATGTAAATTAACTGTTAATTTTGTTATTTAAGGTTTGAGAGGCCCGCAAAAAAAAAAATTCAATCAGGCCTCACACCTATTGCATCTGGCCTGAGGTTAGGTCAGGTTACTTGGTTACTTTTCAATAACATGAAATCATTTGTGAAAATCTGTTGCGGTGCTTGATATGTCAATATTTTCTAACAACTAATTTATAAAAATAATTACTTTCTCTGAAACTTTTATTAATAAATCAGTCTTTTTTATGAGAATCAAGAATGTTGCAGAGTTATTTATTTTTACAAGAACTATTACCATGACTTTTTGAGTTGCATTTTATGTTCTTTGAGTGAAATTTGCATTTGTTATCAATGTAGTATCTTTTACAGTGCCACATTATAAATACAAACCCTTGCTTACTTCCAGATGTTAACATGGATGCTGAGTGAAGTGTTAATGAAATTGAAGGTATGTCCTGAATGTTAATAAAGTTACTCTTAGAAATTGTAAATTCATTACAAGCATAAAGTTGATCAAGACCCTTGTTTCCTAACGGATAAAGATCTGATGGATTAATGCTCATAACAACAGCTAAAACATTTCTGGGAGCAGCACATCCTCGATCAACATCAGGCACCGTAACTAAAACATTTGAACCAATTTCAAACTATCCGAGTAACTTAGCCTAACCTAACCAGAATGCGTCATGGTCAAATATCATGAAAGCTACGACACGAATTTCATTTTGTGGTTGTTTTGAATTAGACACAATGCGTTGTGGTCATTTTTTCGCTCAATGAGCGATTTCAGTCTTTGATGCTTGTTTATACATACATATATATAAACAAGCATCACAAAACCTAATAAATTTGTAAAGTCAAACAACCATTGGATTGCATTGGGTTTCATGATGTTTGTTTATATAGATAGGTTTTATAAAAAGTAAAGCAGAAATCTTGAGATGTAGTCCAAATTATTTTTAAAGTAACTCAAATAGTAAGTTGTTCAAATGTAGTAACCTAGAACCCTACAAGTATCTCAATCTGTTATTTGTAACCCATTCTTGCAATCCCAAAACCCTGCCATATTTTATGTGATAAGAGTAAAAAAAGGGTAGTCTGTGTGTAACGTGATACTAGAAAATGTGATACTGTAAAAGCAGTCATATTGATCAGATTAGGGTTGTTCTTGGTTTATTGTTCTCTTATAGCATAAAGGCACTTCAATCTAAACAAACAAGTTAACATACACATATTACAGTTTGGACAAAATTTTCAGTTCAAATTTCTTAGTAGTCATATTTCGAACTAACAAAATTCCTTAACATGCAAATCTCAATACTCCTGGCCAGGAAAAAAGTATAGTTATGAACTAATGGAATTTCCTGTATTTCTTTCTATAAAATAGAAATCATCTGAGCACAATTTTTTGATTGATTAGGTATGATTAAAATATAATTTATAAAAAATTACTAAGTAGTAAAAAATTCATTTATGCCAATTGATTTCCAGATTGTAAGTACAAATTCAAAACAAAATTTATTTCAAGTAATTTTCAAAATAAAATATAATTGAGCAAAACTGATTTTCATAATCAAGTAGTTAAAAAGTAATAAAAATTTTACCTATTCTTGTAAAAGTTAGAACAGTAGAGTTATAAAATTTGCACTAATAGATAGATAGTCTATTTTCCAAGGGTGAAAAATATGTCTAATCTTTCAGATACGAGAGAAATTAATGCAGACCCAGAAAAATTTTTAGTAGAAAAATATTAAATCTGCAAAAACACTAAAATAAAATGGTGTAGCACCTCAGCTAAGCCTATAGAGATTAATTAGAGAAATTCACTAGAACACAGGATTTTCCTGTGTTTTAAAAAGTGAAATTGATACTACAGTAGAGCCTCGAAAACACGGCACTCCGGATAACCTGGCAGGGAAAAAATATCCTTAGTTAATTAATTTTCATGATAAAGACAGCTTTATGCCTCAAAGTATTTTTCTGAGGTCTGTCTTATCAGGTAAATTATTGTACACAGTGTATTCATTAATTTTCATTTTCATGTAGTAAAGGCTCTATGCCTTCATAAAAGACATACTTTTCCTTTGTTTAAGGGTATTTGGCAGTTTATTCTCTGTTGTATTCTCAAGTAAACAATACATACAAGTACAGTACAGTATTTTCTGAGGAAACACTCATACTTATTTTTTTAACACCATTCCCGATAACCCGGCATTTTCACAAACTCGGCCACCCTTCGGTCCACATTAGGCCGAGTTTGAGGCTCTACTGTATTATACTTTTTCTCAATCACTTCACTTATATGTTAAGTGAAGTGATTGAGAACAGCACTGCCTGTTTAAATGGTTGTACTCTAGTAATAAAGAACAGTCAGTCTCACTTATGAAATCAGAGTTTTGATTTTCATGAAAAACCAAAACAGAACTTCAAAAAGAACCAAAATGAAAATTTATTTTTACTTCAAAACTCTTTGACATTATTTAATGGTGAAATTTTATGTAGACTTGAAATAAAATATTCACTCATTCCACATAAAAAATTTGCAAACTAATAAACTGCAGTTAAAATCTTTTTCTGAACTGTCTCAATTAAATATCTAGATAATCATTATTTTATAAACATATTTACCTTTATTTTTCGTATTTTTTTCATAAATATATCTCAACATTAGCATTTTTTATTTTAAAATAAATTTAAAATTATAAAAATATGGTCATGTTTTCAAAAATTAAAAAAAAAATAATGAAGTCAGTCAAAGGTTCTAAGTAGTTTATCTTATGCAAAAAATTGGTGCATTTTTTAATAATTTTTCAGAAAAAATTGCATGACAGTGCAAAGAAATTGTGCATTTTTTAATTAAGTAGTCTATTAATTAGCATGCCATACTAAATATAGTCAGTCAGTCAAAAGTCTAGAATTATTTAACTCTTTCAGAAAGTGCCAACCCTTGACTGACAATAACTAAGTGAAATAAAAAATTATGAAAAAAATTAAATAAGGAGATATTTAGCCCAGTCTTTTTAGTTGTATTTTCATCTAAAAAATTAATTTATAAATAACGTGTTAAAAACTCATAAATTTTTACTTAAGTGAATGATGTTCAAAAAATCAAAAAATTTACAATACAGGTAACCCCCGTATAACACAGCACTTCTATAACACAGATTCACTCTAACACGGTTTGAG
This sequence comes from Centruroides sculpturatus, assembly GCF_000671375.1. Lineage (NCBI taxonomy): Eukaryota > Metazoa > Arthropoda > Arachnida > Scorpiones > Buthidae > Centruroides > Centruroides sculpturatus. The sequence goes on along the minus strand of NW_019384720.1, from coordinate 530,363 downwards.
AATTGGTACCATCCCCGTATAACACGGTACTGTTATAGCACGGATTCACTCTGACACGGTTCGAGAATTGGGTAAAACCCTTGTACAACATGAAATGTAATAAATTTTTACATACTTAAGTAATAATAGTTCACGAAAATAATAATTTTCGTGAACTATTAGTACTTAAGTATGTAAATTTTCTTTTCTCGCCTTCTGTAGATACACATGGTCCTTCTTGAAACTTGTTTCAGTGTTGCCAGATCTTGACGCTTCTGATTTTGTGTTGCCAGATGTTTTTCCCTTATTCCATACTTTCTTTATTCTTCATAAGTGCTTAGCACCATATAAGGAAAATTATAACGATCTTTTAACTAGAAGCAAGCAATCTAAAATTACATGCTTTTTGCACAAGGTAAAGCATGGATCTGAAGATAATGCAGAAAAATGCTCAGAGGATAAGGATAACTTGCCAAAAAGAAAATGCTCTCGGTTAATAGTGCTTTTAGTGATGACAAAGAAAACATTGTTTAATTTATATTAATATGTATCACTTAAGAAAATTTTAATAAAGATATTTATCTTAATTATGAAAATATAATAGCATGTTTTTTAATTTTTGGAACCTAACCTAACCCTCCTTTTCGTACTAGTTCTTTGTTTCCTATAACACGGATTCGCATAACATGGCAATTTTTTGGAATGTAACTACCGTGTTATATGGGGGTTACCTGTATTTGAAATCATTTTAAAATTATATTAAATTATTTACCAATATAAAAGCAGTCAGTCATCTGTGTGTGTGTGAATTCCTTATAACTCCTGCAATTTTTTTCCAATCAAAATGAAATTTTCATTATATTCATTTTATGTCTGACAGAAAGTATAGGCTATTTATTTTGCAGAAATATTGCCTTAGAACAAACATTTGATTTCAGATCAGTGACTACACTTATGTTGCAGTGACATCAGTGACCTCATTTAGTTCATGCTTGACGAAGAAATTTTCATTAAGTTGCATTTTTAAATATTTTAGCAAATGGCGTATTTTAAACTTACTTCATTAAATTTAAAAAATGATAGCCACATTATGTCATTTCAACAAATTTTTTTTAAAAACCTTTCCCTTAGTAACCACATGACATGCTATCATCTAATCCAGTGTTTCTCAATGGGGGCGATATCGCCCTCGTGTGGGTGTTTTTCTACGTTTAGGGGGCAATTAGTAACAATTTATATTTTGGGGGCGAAAACAATTTTCTGGGCGATATAGTAAAACATTATATTAAGAATAATTAGATATTTTATTCGTTATATCGTACAATAATTAAACAAATAACATTATACTAGTCACTAGTCCATTCGATGCGGTACGAATTTGGCATTAGCCTCGGCCCTAGGCATAGGAATTTTGAAGCAAAAGGGGCGATACTACGTAACGGTTTTACTGAAGGGGGCGACACTACGTTGGAGGAGGCATCAATTCGTTAGAGGTCGAGAAACACTGATCTAATCCAAAGTAACAATCTACCTAGCCCATTATTTAGAAAGTGTTATTGCTCATCTAACTAACATACGTACAATGCATCTTTGTTTTTATCAACACGGAATTAAAAAGACATGCTATTTTGTCAAAAAGAAATGCCTAGAGGCAAGCATAAGAGTAAAACTGGTCAGGCAAATTCTAGATCTAAAAGAATAAGAACCACTAAGACTCCTGAAGGCTGTGAAGTCCAACTTGAGCAACATCGAGTAAGAATGGCTTTGTCAACAAGCACTGCAGAAACATCATCACAACGTCAAACTCAAATTGAAGCTCTTCTCAATTCTTCAATCTCTATTTTCTTATAAAAAATATTTTATCATGCTTGACAAGGAAATTTCTAGTTAGTAAATATTGTTCAATTATAAGTAACAGTACTTGTAACTTACTGCAATTCCATAAATTGTATCACAATATAATTTGCACACAATATTGTATAAATTACTATCCAGCAATTATCACAAAAGCAGGATAAACACCATGGACAGGAAACCACAATCAAGCCTGAATCAGAGTCAAAATTATTGCTTTAAATGACGAAAGTATTGAGCAACAAGAAATAGCAAGAAAAGTGAATTGTTTGCAGTCTAAAAGTGCAAAAAATAATTCAAAAATTAAATGAAACCAGAAGTTTAAGTGTTGAAAATCACTCTCATCATCCAAAATTTACTTCAGAAAAGACAGAAATCACTACTTAGAAAAACTATAAAACAAAATTGACATGAAAGCTTGCAACAAATGTCACAAGAATTGAAATCTGTGATTGGAAAACCACTTTCAAAAAAAAAAAAGTTTACAATTATTTGAAGAAAATGGATTATAAAGCATCAAAAGCAAAAATAAACCTCATCTGACAAAAGTTCAGTAGAAAAAACAATTAATCTGAGAAAGAATTAACCTGAGCCAAAAAATATAAATGTTTTATGCCTGAACAATGGCAAAAGATCATTTTTAGTGATGAAAGTGCTTTGTGTTGATTTAAATAACGAAGAAAAGTGTAATGCTTGAATGTGAAATGAACAATCCAGACTGTTTATGAGTGATTAAATTTCTCATTAAAGTTACAAGGTAGATTCATTTGACTATAATGTACTCAAAAAATTGTGATTACTTAATGAAACAGTAAATGGTTATATATATTGTGATATTTTAGAATATATTCTTATTTCAACAATGGAAGATCATTTTCATGATGATGATGATGATGATGATGAAATCTTTCAACAGGATAGAGCTACCAGTTGTTCAATAAGTTTTGTCGTTCGATAAGAAAAACACGATTTTATGGTTTTAATATGGTTTAATAAATATTTTAAAAAAATGTTAATAAATTTAAAATCAAACAAAAACATCTGACTAAGTTAGCCTGTAATATTCTCTATAATAACTCGAGGTGAATCTTTAAATTTTGTAAAATAAATAAATAAATGCAAATTCTCCTAGTGAATATCTATAAAAATAAGCTCTGTAAGAATACTGAAATTTCTGGAATATATGAAACAATCTATTATATTAAAAGTATACTAATGCTAATCTTCAAAAATGATTCCAGTTAATATGCCTAAAATTTACCATCTGTATTCATTAGTTTCATACCATAATATATATTAAAAGATAATCAATATGATTAATAATGCTTACTTTAAAATATATATTTTAATCTTATTAATTCATAATAAAACAAGTGATAATGTTGCCATATAACACATTTTTCTATAATTTGCTGAAATTAAAATAACTCAAAAATTCATAATTCTGATAGGACCTTAATTATTAATTTCATTTGAATTTTTTAATAAGGAAGGAAAAAATGGACATCTTTTTTTCCTATTAAAAATTGAAATTGAGTACATCTTTATAGGCAATTTCTTAAATCAACTGTTAACACACTAACCTCCAAGACTTCAGACATTTTGTTGTAACCCAACAAAAAGGAAATTTCATAGTCCAGTCACTGTAGCTAGTTTGTCCACAGATATCAAATCCACTTGTTTCATCTGCATTATTATAACAATGAAACCTTTGTGACATTTATATTCTTATAAAAGACTAAAAATATTTAAAATCTAAATCAGTATATTCCAATTTTTAACAATATGAATATTATAATTTTCTAACATAACAATAAGCAGTTACTTCTTTCAGCATCTTTACAAACTAAAAGTGTGTATATGATCTTTGCAACAATTGAATTTGATATCTGAAAATTAAAATAGTTTGATAACTGCACGAATGTTTTTCATTACATTTTTACAGTTATCTAAACTTTGTTTCCAATAAATTTTATAAGAATCATATTATAAGTCATGACAACATATCTTTTAAACACAAAGAAATTATCTGATTCATTTACCATTGATTTCAATTGAATGGACAATCAAACAAAGTATTACACTATTAAGTAATTCCATAATTCATTAATATATTAAAGATTATTGTTAAACAGATCAAACAAAATGAGAATTTTTATTTTTGAAAAATTTACACACAATGAACACTATTAAAAAATTGCATTTATTGTTATTAGTCTCTTACTGTGATCATTTTCGAAAGTCTCAAAACATTCATGCATTTTCTATGCAAAACTCATTATTTAATGTAATCAACACTTCAGTTAATATGATCAGTTAACTATATATTGGCAATACCAGGATAAAATATTCCAGACATATGAAAGTGGTCTGCACACCTGTGTCACATTTGCTGCTTCATTTCTCTCCCACTTCTAAGTCAGCAATTGTTTACACAAATGGATAAAAAAAAAATGTGAAAAAAATCAAGAACTGTAGCTCAGTAGCAATTTGGATAGCATCAAGACCACCACACTACACATCAATCACTGTTCATGTGTAAACATGTTTAGAACATTATGTTTACAATATAGATATAGAAAAGCTCCCATACCATCATATTTTATAGAAGGTAAGTTTCAATTGTAGAATTTCTTTGGATGGCAATTTTATGAAAATTAATTTGAAGATAGTCTGTCCCCAAAATTGGGAACCACCATTTATTTACTTCTAGTGTTCCAGAATACAAACATTTGGCAACCTGACCTTCCTTTTTAGGCTGCTTGGCCATCAAATTTAAAAAACATCCTTTAAAAATCACAGAAAAACATTCAATTAAAATTACAAATTTAAAATTGAAAAAGAAAACAAAAATGTCTGTAAGATCCATCAGTTCCAATTTTAAATTTGTAATTTTAATTGGATATTTTTGTGTTTTTTAAATTTGACAGCCAAGCAGTCTAAAAAAGAAGGTCGAGCCATCAAATGTTTGTATTCTGGGACACTAGAAATAAATAAATGATGGTTTCCAGTTTTGGACAGACTGTCTTCAAATTAATTTTCAGAAGGTAAGTTATTTTCGACAATAGAGAGGTTGAGGCCAAAGTTTTAAATGCAAAAACGTGTATGTCGGTCGTTCAGAGCCGCTTTCCAATAAGCCTAGAAGTTTGACAATGGTGTTTGGAATGTCAAGCATGATTCCACTGACTATCCGAACACCATTGTCAAACTTCTAAGCTTACAGGAAAGCGGCGCTGAATGTCCAACGTACACGTTTTTGCATTTAAAACTTCAGCCTCAACCTCACTAATACTAAAAGTCTATGTAATATATTGTATTCACTTTATTCTTTATTGTTCAGTATCATGGATAAAGTGTAAACAGAAGTTATTTTCTTTGAAATTTTTTGATATTATCTTTGAAAGATAAATTGAATATTTTAGATTATAATAATCTCCCAAAAATGAGCCAAAGAAAGACTAAAGTTTAGTTGAAAATCTCACTTCTGAAGAACAGAATCAAGCATAAAATGCAGAATAATCTGAAGAGAACAAAAAAACTAAAAGGCATTAGTTGTGGTAAAGATTGGGAGGTAGAAGGTTTATGAAAACACAAGAGAAAGATGCACCAATTAAACCAGAAAGCTGAAGACAATACCAAAATAATTTTTACATCAACTGACAAAAGATTCAAAAATACAACATTGTTTACAAATGGGTGTCTGGAGATGAAAAAGATGCAGATTTCTCTTGATGAAACATTGGCTGAAGGAAAGGTGGCCTAAACTTCTAAATTTTCATCTTACAATGTTTGCAATGCTGATGAAACCAACCTTTATTTCCAAACTATGCCTGAAAATATCTATTTATTCAAAAATGAATGAGTATACAGGGCTTTAAGATTTCCAAAGAGCATCTGATGGTCATATGTTGTGTAAGAATGGCAAGATAGGACTTTATAGTGATAAGAGAAAGCAAAAATCCTCAACATTTTGAAAAGATGAGAACATTACCAGTTGCTCATCATTCTAATAAAAATACTGAATGACAGCAGCAATTTTTAATGACTGGTTGCAGGGTCAGACCAGAAACTTGTGATTCTTCTGGTTGACAATTGTGAAGTACATCAAGTGACAAGCAATTTAAATTCACATAGAAGTCACATATTTGCTAACCAATACAGCATTATTCATGCCATCCAATCTTGTGATCAGGGTGTAAGCTAAACCATAAAAGATTATTATTGCCACTAAATGCACTACTACAAGACTGAAATCACAAAAATGAATGCAGGAAAACTGTCATAAAAGATCAGTCTTCTAGATAAACTTCACCTTCTTAAACAAAGTTATGTCAACTGAAAGCATGGAGATTTCCTAAAGCTGCCAACAAAAATGCAGCTAAAGAGGAAGTGGAGAAAAAACAACAATGATTTAAATCCCAACAATATGTATGATTTCAATGCATGGATGAAAATTGATGAAGGCATCTGCACTAAAGCATTCCTTATAGAAGTTAATCAAGATATTAAAAATATACTATAGCAAAGTCCTTTGACATAAGTTATATTCTGGACTGATAACAAAAATGTTCATTATCGTGAGACAATGTCATTAGTGTTACAAATAGTATTTTCACCATTACTAGACATCAGCATCAATTCCAATGTTTTCAAATGTAAAAAATGTTTTGCAATACTGGAATTTAAATATGCAAATTTCTTAAACACAAAGAATACTATTAAACAGTTTTGATAACTACAATTTGATAAGTTTATCAACTTATTTGAAATATATCAGCATTTAAAAACAATAATTACTCATTTGTGATCTAATACATACAAAAATCAATCATCATTAGTGAATAATGGAATCATTTATGACATTCATTATTCATTTGTCCAATCAACCTAAATCATTACATCATCATCTGGTAATTTCTTTGTATTTGAAAGATATGTTGTCAAAACTTAAAATCTGAGCCTTGTATTTAATTGCATATACTGTTCATTTAAAACTCTTTTTAAAATATATACACTATGAAAATAGAGGAAATGATCAAAACTACAAATACACCTTTAAACAGCAGTGCACAAACAACTTTTAGAAAATAAATAGACATCTTCGACCATGTTAAACAGTCATTGTCAGGTTTATCTCATTTGAATTANATCTAAGCACTTCTATGATTTTGTAATACTTTCAGGTATAAAATACTTAACCCTTTACACTCTGTACGGCAACATCAATAATACATGATACAACTCCACTGGCACCATAATGCAGGTCACTACAGCAATATGCATAGTGTATACTACAACTTTATAGGCACCAATGCAAACTGCATTGTTTGTAAATTGTGAACACACACTGGCACTATAAAAACAACATTGACAGTAAACATAACAATCCTGTTCTGTTGTTAAGGCAACATCATTAGTAAATATAACAAGACTGCTGATGCACCAATATACATCTATTTCTTTACCATTAAANACTGCATTGTTTGTAAATTGTGAACACACACTGGCACTATAAAAACAACATTGACAGTAAACATAACAATCCTGTTCTGTTGTTAAGGCAACATCATTAGTAAATATAACAAGACTGCTGATGCACCAATATACATCTATTTCTTTACCATTAAATTACATATCTTTTTTTATTTTTATTTAATTAATGCAAGATATCTTGGCAGCTCTAGCACAATATTATTGTGCTAGAGCTGCCAAGATATCTTGCATTAATTGAATAAAAATCAAAAAAGGTATGTGATGAATTTGATTTAATTGAATTTAATTATAATGGTAAAGCCAACAAGATTTAGTTCTTATTACTAATTAATTGATAATACAGATTAGAAGCTTATATTGAACATCTATTTCATGCACTGCTACAATAGTGTGTGTAAAATCATGAATGCAGGTCATTTTTCCATTTTTTATGAATGAAAAAGTTATGTAAAGGGATACTTGGAAGATTTTGAAAGTATTGAAAGTGAAGACAAATTTTGATTTTGAACTATGCACAATTTAAGTGATACCATGGTAGAGGTAAATGAAGGTAACTATGATGCTGAGTGCAATAGTGATGATGACAACATAATAGCATAAAAGAGAAAATACAAGTTATTGTAAGTGATACTTATGATAATTGAAGTATTATACTTGAACAAGAAAATGAATGTTATGATGTTACAGAGAACAGTTGCCAGTTTCTTATATAAAAAAGTCTAAGACTGCAAGCTTACACATTGCATTGAGTTCAAGTAACAATTAAACGATGTTCAGTACAAATTTTGGTGCTTGGATCCAAAAAAGTTTTTGGTGTTACTAGTCACTCATGTTAAAAAACATTCATAGAATGCAAGGGTTAAATTTATATTACTACTAATTATGTCATACTAATATTTGCTCATCACAGATTACCAATTATATTCAACAAGAGTTTTAAATACAGTATATCCAACAACTATTAATAAAAAGTCTGTCAGAAAACTTTGATCATCACAAGATCAAAATCATCAGACAATTTTTAGTAAAATCAAGCAATTTTTTTTATATACATACATAATATTTATCAGCTAATGTGACTGGACTATCAATTGTCAGACTTATAAGTATTCTATAAATGTTGTATAAAATTAAAGACTAAAGTATAAAAATATTCATTATATATATATATAATTGTACATATCTGTGTTGTTTTTATTAAAAATTAATAATAAATACATTTATAAACAATTTCATATTAAAACCAAAATTAGCTTTAATATTTTAATTTTAATTACTTCAGATATTCTATTATTTTTCAAATATTCTGTAGCTCATCAAAATCAATTGTATAATCAAATCAAACTAGAACATCGTGCAACTTTGTCGTATCACAACAGAACTGAGGTGGAGCCAGAAGGAAGAAGCAATCCCTGCAGGGTTAAGCACAGAGTGGACCTTGTACCTGATGGATGCAGACAAATGAATTTGCACTTGCTGCCACAAAAGAGGCTATCCTCATACCTGCAGGCCACAAGAGACAAGATCCTTGCACTGATCAGGTTCAGAGAGGCAATCCAAAAACAAAGCAAATGCCATTAATTCCTTTGTTCTTGTGTTTTGTTCAATTTTCATGCTATTTTCTGTTAGGTGCATGCAAAACTGTTATTTTTTACCCCTATGCTAAATTCCATTAGATGCACTCAGTCGCATCAGAGAGCATGGACATTGTCACTAATACCTTTGTATATTGAAAACATACATCATGGATTCCTATTTTTAATTTCCTGGCTCTATTACATATAACAGAGGGAAAGTATGAGAATCAGTCAAAAATTACCCCCTAAAGATTTTTACATTTTTGAACTAAGGAACCTTGAAATGTTGAGAAATGCAAAAAATTTGAGTTTTTTCTGTATGTATGAATGTTAGTGTGTGTGGGAGAGCACAATTTTGTTCGCCCTGTTTGAAGCTTAATTAATAACTACTGTGCTTTTAAAAATTTCTGAAATTTTGCAGGAAGGTTTGCATATTAGAGAGATTGATGCTATTAAATTTTGGTGGTTTAAGGTTGATGGTATAGGAAGATAAAGGGGAGTCGTGTGTTGTATCTTCAGTAGGGTCAGACTTAATGACAATTTTACTCATTATTAGCATTTACAATTTTTTATAAAACCCATCCCTGTCTTCAAACATTAAGTTTTTTGCCATTTTATAATAATTAAAAATGTAAACAGTTTTTTAAATAAAATATCATAACAGTTAATGCCACCAAAATTTTAAATATTGCCAGGAAAGTTAAGTGATCCGTTGCTGGAGTTTTTACATTTAAATGGACTAACATTACATTTCTGGATTCCTTGTCTCAATTAATGGAAAATGGCAAAGTTTTATCAAAATTGGCCCTTTAAATTTTGAGAGCAAACTCTATTCAATAAGCTCATAGAAAAACAAGCTAGCAACCATAAAACATCACATGATAAAGTCGCACAATTTGTGAAATATCACTTTGTCACACATGCTCATGCTACAACCTTATATCTCAAAAATAAAGCCATGGACCCATATTTTTATTGCATTTTTGGATTCCTCATCACAATTAATGGAAAATGGAAAAGTTTAATGAAAATTGATCAAACAGATCTTGAGAATGAACAAAATTCTGTAAGTTTCATAGAAGAGGCTTCACTAATGCTCAGCCTCAATAAAGGTTTTGTAAATTTTAAAATCTACATTCAAAAACTTTCAAACAATACTTTTCAATTATTCAGTCTTTCTGCTATTCCTAATTTTGTAATTTATACTTATGAAGTTAACCAAATGTATAGATCAAATATATTTAAACTGCTATTTAAAATATTTTTTTAATTAATAAATATTAAGTAAAATAGAAAATTTAAACTAGATAAAAATAATGATATTTACACTAATAATTTTTACTTTCTTTAAGATTTTCTCAATCCAAAATATATATAGGATTACTTCATATGACAGGTTCTCATTTTGAATATTGTTTCTATCTTTCATAAGCTTTTGTAAATGAAGAAGTTTTAACAGAGAGACAAAAGTCTATGCTGTTTACAAAATTTTATGTCATTCCTAATTTTGTAATTAGTTTAAATTGTATCCTATTTAACAATGAATATATAAAAGAATTAATGCCAGCATTCATGATTATAAGTTCACCTTATATATTTTTAAAAATCTACAACCTTCAGTATTTAATCATATTATATCCAGTAATAAAGTATAAACAAAATCTAACTTTGGCCTTTACAAACTAGGCAATTGCCTTCAGCCAGGATCTGACAGGGAACCATAAATTGATTTGTAAATTTATGTATAAATAAAATTTTAAGCATATAGTAAAAAATGTGAAAATAGTAAAGTTTACAGCTTTTTACATATAAGCCAAAAAAACACAAACAGGCCTCAGAGTGCCATTTTTCCTCTGAAAAAGTGAGTTGAAATACAGAAAAAGTGAGTGCAATAGTGACAAAACAATGTTTCCTATAACTTAACAACACTGAGCGGCAGTTGAGGTTTTGAGTCCCGCTCAGACTGAGTGTTTTCTTCCAGAGAATTCTAGTCCGATAGTTAGGTGATCATCTGGCTTTAAAAGTATTTTTCATTGGTCCACATCTTCCTAATTAAGCATGTGGAAATGACTTGAAAAGTGAGTAAATGACTTAAAGAGTGAGAAAAGTGAGGATACTTCAGAAAAGCAAATACTAGTGAGAAAAGAGCAACTCCAAGGCCTGCACAAAATCATAGCATTAAACAAAATTATGTCAAAATTTAGTTTTATGTTTTCTTGTATGGAATTTAAATCTAAGCTTCTTATTTGAATATGCAAATAGAAAAAAAGTTCTAAACTTGCTATTAATTTCTGAACTAAGGATGGAATGAACACTTCTACAGTATTATTATTATATGTGGATTTCAGTTAAAATTTATTCTATATAAATTTAAGAAAGCCAAAAAAAGAAAAATATATTAATAGTAATACAACAAAATAATAATATGTCAACAAAATTGTCAAAGATAATATTCAATTTGTAATGTTACAAGCTATTTCTATTTACACAGAAGAATAAAATAATTACACTTACAGACACAGCTTACTATTTATAGCATATTATTATTATTGCAAAATTATTAAAGACTTTATACATTAATCAAATTTATTAGTCTACTGTATAAATAAACTGTAAATAAATAACTTAAAATATTTTGATATAAATAGTATTTAAGTTTCTGTATGAGTTTTAAAAATTTTTAAGAATTTAGATATGACATTTCATGAAAAGTATCTCTTTCATATCAAAATACAATTTAAAAGTGATGCTTCATTTCCTAACAAGAAAAGAGTGATATTAAACTTCTACTATAAATATAGAACTAAAAAAATTATAATGAAGTAACATGTAGTTACCAAATAAATATTTGTCAATACCAAAATAATCTTTAGCTTTCATTATAAAAAAAAAAAAGCAATCATCAACTTTGAATTATTGATATTTCAAAAGTAAAGTGATGAATATTCAAAAAAATTATATAAACAATCAATGTTGTTATTTTTGTTATTTTTTCAATATGCATAATACAAACTATAAATAGTTTTTAGTATTCACCAATTAGAATGAAAAAATAAGATTCATATTTTTAAGATTTTTAAGTATTTATAATTTGTTTCACAAAAAAGAAAGATCAAATTTCAAGCTTGAAGTATTATACCAAATAAATTTCACACGGTTAATAGGTAAATCTCATTTTAGGTAATATTGTAGACTCTCTCATTCAAATTTCTAAATTTTTATGTTCAAATCTAATTAAATTATCAATCCAACTAAAGATCATATCAATTCTCAAAGATTTTCAAGAGTTACAACTCACAAAACTGGAAGCATTTACAGTAAATGACACCACACCTTTTCCAGCAAAAATTTAATAGAGTGAATAAACATTTTTGGCCACTTTCGGGGATCTGTCTCAGATTAGTGTAAGAAAACCTGAGACAGGCCCTTAAAAGTGGCCAAAAACATTCATTNGGAAAATGGAAAAGTTTAATGAAAATTGATCAAACAGATCTTGAGAATGAACAAAATTCTGTAAGTTTCATAGAAGAGGCTTCACTAATGCTCAGCCTCAATAAAGGTTTTGTAAATTTTAAAATCTACATTCAAAAACTTTCAAACAATACTTTTCAATTATTCAGTCTTTCTGCTATTCCTAATTTTGTAATTTATACTTATGAAGTTAACCAAATGTATAGATCAAATATATTTAAACTGCTATTTAAAATATTTTTTTAATTAATAAATATTAAGTAAAATAGAAAATTTAAACTAGATAAAAATAATGATATTTACACTAATAATTTTTACTTTCTTTAAGATTTTCTCAATCCAAAATATATATAGGATTACTTCATATGACAGGTTCTCATTTTGAATATTGTTTCTATCTTTCATAAGCTTTTGTAAATGAAGAAGTTTTAACAAAGAGACAAAAGTCTATGCTGTTTACAAAATTTTATGTCATTCCTAATTTTGTAATTAGTTTAAATTGTATCCTATTTAACAATGAATATATAAAAGAATTAATGTCAGCATTCATGATTATAAGTTCACCTTATATATTTTTAAAAATCTACAACCTTCAGTATTTAATCATATTATATCCAGTAATAAAGTATAAACAAAATCTAACTTTGGCCTTTACAAACTAGGCAATTGCCTTCAGCCAGGATCTGACAGGGAATCATAAATTGATTTGTAAATTTATGTATAAATAAAATTTTAAGCATATAGTAAAAAATGTGAAAATAGTAAAGTTTACAGCTTTTTATATATGAGCCAAAAAAACACAAACAGGCCTCAGAGTGCCATTTTTCCTCTGAAAAAGTGAGTTGAAATACAGAAAAAGTGAGTGCAATAGTGACAAAACAATGTTTCCTATAACTTAACAACACTGAGCGGCAGTTGAGGTTTTGAGTCCCGCTCAGACTGAGTGTTTTCTTCCAGAGANGTTGACCAAATTACATTATTATTATTATTATGTTGGGTTTAGTGGGTTATACTCGGTTCACACCGGTAGCTGTGTACTATGCCAGACCAGAGTCAAAGCATAGCAACCAAAAACTAAAATTAAGTGTGTCGGTGTCTGTGTCTTTATTCACAAAGTTCCTAACAATATGGCATATATTCAATATAGTGGCCTTCTGTAGTGTGATGTATGTATTTCTATTCAATTGTAATGTTTCCAGGCTTTTGTGTAGTGGGTGTGGTATCACACCTGTACAGGAGAGAACAACAGGTACAACAAGCATCCTTTCCATCCTCCACAGATGTCTTATTTCCTGGGCAGTTCTGTGTACTTACTAATTTTTTCAGTGTATGTGTTTTGTAGTACATTGTGAGTGTTTGGAATGGATATGTCTATAATGNTTAACGAGTGTTTTGCATAATGTGCATATTAAGGCAAACAAACATGTTTTCTTGATGCTATCACCTTTTGTCTACTCTCTGAGGCTTTGTTACAATTCTTCTCTTTTACACTCTTACTCCACAAAGCATTGTCCTCTGATTCATCAAGTAAACTTAAAATGCAATATTTCCTGAATGACTGCTATCAGCTTTTGAAGATTGTTTTTCCATGTACCTGATACCCATGTAGCAAAACCAAAAGATTATAATGCACGATAGGAAAATATTTATTTTTTTTATGATTCAGAATGTACAAATATTCATTAAAAATACCAATTTAACAAATATAAAATAACTACATTTATAATCATTGCTAAGTGACCAGCTATTTTCGAATCATCTCTGTAACATTCACCTTCACCCCAATAGCACTCTGCTATAATGGCAACATGAACTATGCATGGTTCACAAAAATCATTGCAAAAACGTAAAGGATCCTTTGCTCGCACGTATAGGACAACCTAGGTTTTTGAAGCAGTAAAAAAATCAATAAAAACCTTGTCTTATAAGCAAGTACATAAGGTATTTGAGTATTTTTTCTGGCATGGAACTCATTAACATATTTTACATTAATTTCTATGGGAAAAAATTGTTTTGCTTAATGAGTGTTTAACCTTACAAATAAGGTTCTGGAACAAATTACAGTCGACCCCCCTATAATTACAATTCCTATAAAACTACGAAAAATTGTGACTGGTATCCGTAAAAAACAGTAAAAATTCCCTATAATTACCTCAAACATCATCGGGCAGCCGAACTACTTTCCCGCCATCCGTAGCACCAACTAAGGAGAGATTTCTATCGTCTGGACAGTATTATATAAATTATATATAAATTAGGTACTGTACATATAATTATATATTAATTATATATAAATTAGGTACTGTATATATAATTATATATTAACTTATTGTAACTTTGTTATAATTAAATATATAATTTCCGCCGTCTAGCGTGGCGCCACGCTACGGAGATTTTTACGCTAACTATCGTCTGTCAGTATGTAAATTAGGTACCGTAAGTCTAATACAGTACTGTAATTTTATACATTTCTTGTGAAAGAAACATTTCTTATTCAACAGCGATTAAAATTATTTATATTAATGATGTCTCCGAAGTTCAAGGTACTATTCGCAGAAAAATAAGTTATTAGAAATCATCCGCTGTTTGCTGAGCTGTTCCGCGACGAAAACAATGTTGAGCAATGGCGATGTCGAATGGTGACACTCGGTAAGTAATCCTACAATTTTTTATTTATAGCGTAGTTTATACGGATTATTCCCAAAAAAAAATATACATATTTTGGAAATGTTGAGTCGGATTAGTCTAGAATCGATTAATCTTATGGAAGAAATTCTTTCAAACAGCCGTAGTCCGTAAACTTGATACGTGTCGAGTTGTGATTGGAAGGATTCGTAAGAAATTGGATTCCTAAAGAATGGAACGTATCTCTATCTTATAGGGGGGTCGACTGTATGCTCGTTAAGCGAGGTTCCACTGTACAAGAGTTTAGGAAAGGGATGCATCTTAGAATTTTAGAACAAATATACATATACTGTTTACCAAATTACATTATTATTATTATTATGTTGGGTTTAGTGGGTTATACTCGGTTCACACCGGTAGCTGTGTACTATGCCAGACCAGAGTCAAAGCATAGCAACCAAAACAAAACTAAAATTAAATAGGTGTGTCAATGTGTGTTTCTGTATTCAGGAATTTCCTAACAATGTGGCATGTATTCAATATAGTGGCCTTCTGTAGTGTGATGTATGTATTTCTATTCAACTGTAATGTTTCCAGGCTTTTGTGTAGTGGGTGTGGTATCACACCTGTACAGGAGAGAACAACAGGTACAATAAGCACCCTTTCCATCCTCCACAGATGCCTTATTTCCTGGGCAAGTTCTGTGTACTTGCTAATTTTTTCAGTGCATGTGTTTTGTACATTGTGAGTGTTTGGAATGGCTATGTCTATAATGTATGTGATTTTATTGTGTTTGTCAATGAGTGTGATGTCTGGTCTGTTGTGGTAAATTGTTTTATGTGATTATGGCTCTGTCATAATACATTATTATTATTATTATTGATAATGTGGGACTCAATAATAGATGGAAAATGGTGCTAGATAAACTGAACCTAGAAAAACTAGCTATTTCTGTTTCAAATCTCATACACCATCTATTCTGTTTGTATACAAATACAAACAGAATAGATGGTGTATGAAATTTGAAACATTTTCATAATAAGCATCAGTTACTGTAATTCAGCTCTATAATTAATAATAAGATAACAACTATACTGTTTGTAAAATTCAAAATATAAATATTATATGTTTAAACTATAATGAAGATATGGTTTTAAAGTATGGTTCTATATTATATACCAAAAGGAACTAAGATTTAAAATGATGTAGAATGCTGTTTCAACCTAATGTTCTATAACAAATGTTTCTTGTTCTTTTGAAATGTTTTTACAATAATTGAAACTGCAGATGACTTGACAGAAGCCAAAAACATTTTTTCAATAAAGTAAAGAATTTTGGTTTTCTTAAATAAGGGGTTTGAAGTGTTTAGAAAATGTTTTATCTTTGTAAAATACTCTTAACTTCATTTTAATAAACATATCATTCCAATTTGTATAAATAAAATAATAAATAACATTGTAAATTAAACTATATATTTTAAATCTAATAAAACTTTTATTAACATATCCATAGAAGTAAATTACTAATGCTAATGTTCCATAAATCAACTAGTATATGAATTTATTCTTAAACTAATTTACCAACTCCTGAATAATGTTTAGTATATTATTGTTAGCATAATTAAAACTCTGTTTCATTCTATATACATAATATATTTTAAATTTTATAAAAATGAAGTATTAAAACAAACCAATCTAAACACTCAATGGTAATTATTATAAACTATTATTAACCTCAGTCTCATCAATATATAAAAACTAACATTTTTTAAAATTTATATAAAGATGAAAAACAGTTGAATTCAGAATATGTTATTAGATTACCGGTACATTTATTTTTCTTCTAAGTATTGAAAAATTAAAAAGAATCATATTAATATAAAATAGATAAAAATTTTACTGTGAAATTGCATTTTTGCATAATTTGAAATAATTATTAACTTTCAAAAATTAGACTTCTATAAATGTCTGTTTTTATAAAAAGTTATAAAAAGCTTCTTTTTCTATTTAATTTTATTAAATCCTAATTGCATAAAAAAAACTTTACAAAATTAATATTAAAATCTATTTAATTAAAATATTTAGTTAAATAGATGTTTTACATTTATGCTTTTATTAAGTTCATTTTTGAAAAGTAATTTTTATAAGTTATATTTATTAAAATAAACTTTAAGTATAAAAATTATTAAATAAAATTAAAAGCATTACTGTTTAATTTTTCAAAATATTTTAAATAATTATTTTTTATATGTATATTCTTAAAAACAAAACCTGTTATGATCTGGTCCAACTTGACTATATTTGTATTCTGCACTGATTTTATTAACTTGGAAGAACTGATGAAGTTTAGATTTGGCATTTTCAAGAGTCCAATTTCCATGAATAGCAGAGTTAACATCCAAATCTTCTGCCTAAAAATTAATTATTCGATTTTAATTAAAATACTTAAATTCACATAGAAAGAAACGCAATTTAATCAGTTATTATTTTAGAATTTTTACCATCAATACTATATCTGTAGATTCCCTTGCCAACTGCAGTGGTAACATTAGAAAAAAATGACATTGTAAAACCATAGCAGAAAAAAACACAACTTTACAGTCAATAAGATGTTAGGAGAAGATAACCATAACATTAAACACACACAATATAATAACAACAAAGAATTTGTAAACTAAGAAATAATAAAATCTTACAAACTCTTTCATACTGGTTGAAAAACATCAGAACTTTTATTAAAAAGCCATGGCTGACTCAATTTTCTTTTTAAGTGTCTTTGAATTTCTTTATAGGGCATCTACAATGTTTTCAAGCCTGTTTAAGATTCAAACTATATTCAGTAACCGAATCAATGTTTATAAAATGGTTAATAAGGTTATTTGCATTCTCCTATTTATGACAAGTGTTAAATGCTTTTCAATTTCAACTTTGTCTTCTTTTATTGCCTTATCATCTTCATTTCAAACAAGTTCAAGATCATCTTACAGATCACTATATCATTGTTGAAGCAGTTCTTCAGTTTTTCTTGGAATGCAGATCAAAATATCTCAAATTCTAAATACCTAGTGACCAACAGGGTGACCAAGGTCAGAGGATCTAGTAATTTTTCACCAGGCCGAAAGAAAGTTTAGGAACCCGAAAAATTAGTGCAATTTTTATTAAAATTAATTAAATCCTTACAACTGCTTTTTATTAATAAAGAAACATGCTATGTATTTCTTTGTTCAAAAATAAATTGCAAAAAGAGCCTGTTCTAACCCTGTTCTTGGTCACCATACAAGCTCCCAACAATCATGGCAACCATCATGATAAACTGCACTTTAAAGACAGCTAAAAGAATTTCATTTGTCTTTCGTAGTTTCTTTCAAATCTATCTCTAAGTAGCATTCAGTATTAATAGCTTTATTTCAATAAACGAATCTTTGATGATTGTTATGAAGATTGTCTTTATGCTTTCTTTCCAATGTCTGGGGACTGAGAGACTTGTACTCAAGTGCAGGCTTTATAAATTGTTATTGCAAAGGAAAAATATCATAAACAAACATTACTAAACCCGATATACTTTAAAGCTCACAATGTCGAATTCTATACAATATACAATGTATACAATGTCGAATTCTATCAGGCTAGACTAGCGGCATTGGTCGGTGTCTAGGAAAAATATTAGTCTATCTTTAACTACAGGTATCCCTCATACTTCTACAACTCCAACAGAAAACCTCGGAAAGCATGTTATTTTAATCCATCTCTAGCTTATCTTTCAATAATATCAAACAAAAATTTTGTACACTTATAATTATTTTATATTAGTAAACTTTTATTATAACTGAAGATTTTACATAAAAAATTTTCATGTTGATAATACGTAAAAGAAGTTAGGAGCAGTTGAAAAGAGCGTGTGTGACAAAAAAGCTTGAACAGAGTCATTTTTGACAAATAATACCTCAAACAATACATTAAATGACTTATTCCCTAATGTGTAAATGAGCTGACATGTGATATTTGCATATTTTTCTTATTAACATTATTAAGGTGTATGAAAATGAAAGGTGTATGTTTAATGAAAATGGTACATAGTAAGGCTGTATGTGTTGATGTACTGTACATGAAGTAATTATCATCCTCCACAGACAGGATAAATCCTTAAGAAAAATTGCAAAAGAATTAAAAATTGGTAATTCCACACTACGGGTATTATTTCAAAATATCAGGATATCAGGAAACTCGTAAAAATTCATCCAGAAAATCAACTGAAAAGCCAGCAACCATAACAAAGACTGTTCAAAAGAACCTTCATGAAATAAAAAAAAAAAATTGAAGGCCATCACTCAGTGAATTAGTGAAAAAATGGAATAAAGTTACTGAAAAGGAAGTTACAAAAGAAACTTGGGTTAATGTTACCTTAGGTTCCAAGATGGTGACACATCCAGTAATCTCGAATCAGAGCGTTAATTGGTATTCTCAATAGATGGAGCTATCTGATAAAAAGTGTGACGAAATACGAAAATCTGTTGAACATGACATAAAATTTGATTTGCATAAATATGCAAAATATTTGATATGACATAGTAGCTGGATGTTTTGCGTGTAATTATGCAAATTAACTGATAGGGAGTCGTTTGCTACAGTCTGTCGTTGCATGTTTAGTGTACTATCAGTGCATTGTTTCTACAATATTTTACTACAAAATTGGATATTTGGTAAATATAATTTATGTAAACAATAGGCTTTATATTTTATTTTAAAATATAGTCGTAACTTTTCCTAATTTTTCATTTTTTTAATTTTGTTGCTAATTATGTCATGAAGAGTTTTGTAGACATAAATTCTGATGAAATTTGGTAAGGTCTACTCCCATTAACTCAATCTGTAAAAGGAATCCCATTTTTTAAAATTTTGTTTAGAACATGAAGTTGATAATGGTTTTAAAATTGCTGTAAAATTGGGTAGATAACGTATTGGATAGAGTTCGGGTCCCGGGACTTCGAGACACGAGACATCCCGGGACTTTTTCTAAATTTAATTGTCTCGAGTCCCGGGACTTTCGGGTCAAGACTCGAGACACACTTATTGAAATTGTATTGTAATAATTTTATTTTCAAAAGGTTAGCCAAGCGATGCTTTCTTTGTTCTCCCTCCTGTTTACAAATAAACAATGCAGGTGGGAATAATTTACAAGGCTGTGTGACTTTTAACCTTATTCTGTTAAGAGACAATCTTTACAAATGTGTTCGCCGCCATATTGTTATTTTGTGACGTTTGTTTATGAGATTTGTTTAGACCAGTGTTTCTCAACCTCTAACGAATTGTCGCCCCCTTCAACGTAGTATTGTCTCCTTCAATAAAACTGTTACGTAGTATTGCCCCCTTCACTTCAAAATTCCGATGCTGAGGCTAATGCCAAATTCATATTGCATTGAATAGACTAGTGACTAGTATAATGTCATTTGTTTAATTATTGTACCATATAACGAATAAAATATCTAATTATTCTTAATATAATGTTTTACTATATCGCCCAGAAAATTGTTTTTCGCCCCCAAAATATAAATTGTTACTAATCGACCCTCAACGTGGAAAAACACCCAATGTTTCTCAACGGGGGAGATATTGTCCCCGTTGAGAAACACTGGTTTAGACTTTAATTAACGTTATAAATGTTAGGATTTGATTTTATGTTCAATAAATGTTGATTTTTACTAAAATTGCTTTTTTATTGATACATCTGCCAAAAATGAACTCTATTCTAATTTTATTCTGAGAAGTCTCGAAGTCCCGGGATTTTGATCGTGGGTTGTCTCGTGTCCCGGGACTTTGAGAATGTCGAGACTTCCCAAACCCTAGTATTGGATCAGTGTGCTTCCTATGTGTGAATACCTATTAATTACACTATCAAAATAATAAAAAAACATGTTTTTTATGTAGTAGCTATTGTAAACTCTGCTAATTCTGCTAACAATTAACCTTTCAGATAAGTTTTGTCAATATATCTTGGGGATGTCTTTTGTTGTTCATTGGCACTATCTATGTCTGGAATGTACCGCAACAAATTTGGATTTTGCGGCTATTAAATCAAGGTAGGCTAGCAGTATGATTAGTGATACTTATAGCATTGATGAACATGACATTCTTTAAAATATTTAACAATGATGTAAAAATTTTTCATATTTTTATTAACTCAATTATTGGTAGAAATTGCATTATTCCTAAAATGCAGTCAACAAGGGATTACCATATTTGAAATATAGTCAGGACCCATTTTTAAAATACTAATCAACTGTAGTTTTAATCTAAGAAAAAATACTCTCAATTTTGAATATTTTACATATAATATAAAAATGATTATTTATTGAAGAATATTCTACAGTCAACATATTAATTTTAGAGGGGCTAAATCAGTTATTGTAAAACATAGATGTATTAAATACAACCAACCCAAAAATGACTTCAAATATCAAAGAGCTGGATTCCTTTATCAGGCTATAAGGTTAAAAAACATTGTAAAACAGTTTTAATAGCCATTTCAGTAGTTACTTAATATAATCAAAAATGAGATTTATTTAATAAGTTAAATTAAATAAACTGATAAATAATAAAGAATAGTTGATACTTTCATGATTTTCAGATCTTTGAAAATATTTTTATTTCATTTTCTTGTTTATCATTTTATCATAAATGTAAAAATAGACAAGAGACTATTAATGAGCATATACTAGATGATCTGCAAAACAACCTAGTCATTTTCTACAATGCAAGTATAAGCTGTTTAGACAGAGAAAATAATATTTTTATGTATCATTTACATTAGATTTCTCAATGTGCAAAATATTTTGGCATGCATCTAAGATGATTTTTATAGGATAAGAAATAAAGAGGAAGCTAAGATGAGCTGTAAGTCATCTATGACTCATTTTAAGTGGTCTGTGGAGCATATAACTAAAAACCACTAGATAAAATTGTTCATATTGTCAAATAAAGCAAAAATTTAGTCATTTTTCTTTACTCTTTTATTAAACAAGAAAAGAAGAAATCAGAAAAGTGAAATATTCAGGTTTTAAATACAATATGTTTATCATTGGATTATATAAAAGCTATCTG
>NW_019384720.1:505725-507685 GCF_000671375.1 Centruroides sculpturatus | reverse complement strand
ATTTTATTTTCCTTTGTTTCGCCTGTCTGTGAAATGTAACACCGATGAGTCATTGTTTACACAGCTGGGTGACCTTGAACACAGCTGGAGTCCGATTTCCCGGGACATTCTCATAGACATCGCGGGAGGACAAGGGTTTAAAGTAGGGTGACTTCAATCTGGCGGTATATTTTTAAATATTTTTAAAAAATTATAATTTTTATTGCGATTTCCGACCCCCCCTAATTAATTAAACTTCTATATAATAAAATCTATTAATTAAAAAAATTAAAAAACTATCGGAAGTCGTTTTTGACATCAGAAAGCAGCTTTAAATAACTTTACCGAAGGAAAATCGGTGCGCTACAACTTTAGAATGATAAATTAATTTTGATAAAAAAACTCCCATTAAAAAAACATTAAGCCTTAATCGAGCCTTATCAAAGGCTCATTAAAATCGTGATAAATTTTTTTCGCGTGTGCAAAAAATTCTGAAAAAATTTGGGGACCTAAAAAACATTCCAAAAATTCAAAAAAAATAATTTTTTCAAAAGTGGCCTTAACGACCGATTTTTACGTAACGCTATAAAACTTGCTCGAGTCACACTCGAGCGCGGCTCAGAAGGGGTTAATAATAAAATATCAAGTTATTTGGTCTAGAGTTAAGTGTTAAGCACCATCTCTTGACAAATTTAATAATTATATTCTTTTCTTCTGGAAGGAAAGTATCAGCCCAAAATGAGACTTGAACCCAAACTCCTGCTTGCCATGCATATGTGTTGTCAGTTACACTATCCAGACATCTGACCAATCTTCAGTTCAAAAACTATTAATTTGCATTTAACCATACTAGTTACTCATGGCACCAACTGGGAACAACTTCAGTGCCTATGGGCCTATAACTTCCACCATGTTACTTGGCCATTTATCGTTTTACCTCAGAATGGTACAGTTACAAGCTGTGAGCATTGAAGTCTCCCCAGTTAGCACTGTGAGTAATCAGTATGGTTATAACTAAATTAAAAGTTCTGGAAGAAAAGAGCAGCTGAAATGTCCAGGTAGCATAACTTGCAACATGTCTGCATGGCAAATGGGAGTTGTGGGTTTGAGTCTTGCTTCAGGCAAATTCTTTTCTTCTAGAATCTTCTAAATTAATTATTAAATTTATCAAGAAATGGCATCTAATGCCTATCTCTAGACCAAATTACTTGATATTTAATTATTAATAGCAGCACTAATATAGCCAGATATAATCCAGCAATCATTTGGCATTAATCTAAAAATCAGGTTAACCAATGTTTATATTTGTGAATGATTGTATTTTAAACATGTTTTCAACCTATTTAACAAATTAACATAAGATTACAAGTTAAAGATATCCCAACATAGATAAAGAATTTGAAACATTTGTTTAAAATATAATAATTTACTATTAAGGTATTCAGTTCTGTTTATAGCAATGAATGTTTTCTTTTCTTTGATGTTTATTGTGTTTGTCAAATCCATGAACAAAAATAATTTTGCTAGGGATAACTGAAAAATATTTTAAGAAATATTTTTAGTGTGCCTAGTATGCCAAAAGTTCTGGAAAAATTTCAAATGTATTTATGCAAGTGGTGCAGTCTACATTTAGGCATATTTTTTATTGTTTGAGCATTCAAAACTAAGCTATAAGAAAGTAGCAGACATCGTCTTGTTTACTATGAAAAGCTACAAAGAAATAGACAAACAATTATTAATTAATAAAACTATGATCACCAATAGAAATGCAGAAGATGATTAACTGGGGGTAGTAACTTTACTATACTGTAAACGAGACAATGGGAATGAAACAAAGAAAATGGAGACCAGAACTTATAATCCATCTAATAAAAGCATATGGGAATTTCAGCATCATCATACATCTAATTAGAATATTTTTTTCTTGTAATTATCAATCTCAATACTCATTGTATCAAATATTTCATCTTGTAAGTGGGAG
>NW_019384720.1:495690-505305 GCF_000671375.1 Centruroides sculpturatus | reverse complement strand
CATCTGTTCATTTCTTTTGTATGTCCGACGATCAAAAGACCGCTTGGGATCGAGTCTGTTTATAATTTGAAAGGTAATCTTGTCAGTTGTATATACAAAAGGTAAATTGTTTACAAAATGAGTCTTTGTTTATTATCTGATAAATGTATACTTTTTTCGTCAATTGTTCACGATTGCAGATGCCTTTTGTGTAAAATCCAAGTCGGATGTATGTAAGCTAATAAATGTTCCCGTTAATCTTATCTCGCCTTTTGGTTCGTTCACGGTTACAAGAAATCACCACATAGTCTCTCGAGTCTCCGTAGATATAACAAACAGAAATAAATTACACAAAATAAATTGTAGCTATGCGTCGATTCCGCGTGACACATCTGAACATGTAAGCTGGACAATAGTGTGGGGGGAGTGAATAATCAAGAGTTGCGTGGTGCTCAAACAAAAGACGAATCGACGAGATTTGAAAATCGCGTATCTCCGGGTTCGCGTAAGTCGGGGTATGACTGTATATGTAGTCTGAAATGCAAAATAAATGGTGATCCCTCTTGGACAGACTTGTCTTTGATTTATTTTACAAAAATCCAGCCATCGGACGGAAAAATTCAAAAAGTAAATAAACAAATAAAATATAGAAAACAAAGCTAACTAGAAAGAAGCATGGTTTTGGGTGCTCTTTTATAGACCATTCTAGAGTTTTTATAAGAAAAAGAGCATCCAATATCTATAGCTTGCTACAGAACGATTAAGATAGTATAAAAAAGGAAGAGAAAGCTGAGGTATATAAAATGAAAATATACAACATAAAAAATAATGGGACTTAAAAACTCTTAAATCATGTTTCTTTCTAGTTAGCTTTGTTTTCTATATTTTATTTTATTTAATATACACACTTCTTTCAATTTATTTTAAAGTTAAATTACTTTTTTGAATTTTAAATATGTAAAACATTCAAAAACGGTAGCTCCATTTTGGAACATTTATAATATTAAACATGATGATGGTCTATATTGGATAGGTTAAAAACGTTTGTAAAAATAAAAGAATTTTAAGCACAGCAAAATTAGATGTTGGTGAAACTGAAGTGAGTTAGTTGCTAAGAGGTGGGTAGATATGAAGTTATCAGTTTTAATTATAATATTAGCCTTATCCTTAAACCTATGAAAGTTAGCCTATTTTCATATAATCACCCACGCCCTCTTCAAGGCCCTAATATTTCTTTGCGCAGGATTTGCCATCCACAACATAAAAATTAACCAAGATATACAAAAAATATCCCTTCTTTAGCATTTCCTCTCCTTATAAGGCCTCTTTTCCGATCACCCACATATTCTAAAATGTCATAAGATGTAATCATCATGACTTAAACAACTATGAAATCAACTAGGATTAATGTCAGACACAAATGCGAATAAAACATTTTGACTACAGAGAGAAAATACATTAAAAAGACAACACACATGTAACTCTCGTATGTTGCCACGCATGCTATACCCTTTGTGGCAGCCATTTTGGTCGACTCATACGCCACCTATATTTACTGGCACAAGCGAATAGATAAAAATGAGTTCTTCTCAAGCAAATTCTTGTAAATAGAGATCACATTGTTGGTGTTTTCCTTGACTATTCATTCATTTTGATTCACAACAGAAGTCCAGATTTAACACTAAGCAAATCCTGTTATAAAGAAGTTGTTCCGATAAGATTTTCAGTTAAACTGTATTTCAATACAGTTTCAAATCTATTTTCAAGATGTTTAATCCTTATTGAAGAAAGAATATTTTAATCTAAAAAACACTAGGCAAGCCAGGTAAATTTCTTAGCTCTAATAAAATAATTTTGTTTTTATATTAATGATAATATAATAAACCATATTGCAACTTACTGAAATTATAAATATATTAACATAGCCAAAAAAAAAAACATATCAGAATTTTCTGTATAAAAATTTCAAAAATATATAATTTACTTATACTTACAGGTATTTCTACAGGTACTTCATCTTTAGTGAGTTTTCCTATTCGCACCAGATATAATAAGAAATCTCTGGCAGCATTAGTTTGAGCATCTTTTTTATTTGTAGAATTGCCCACACCTACATAGTCATAGCCTTCAACACGCACCTACATAAAAATAAGAAAAAATATATTTAATTTTGAAACACAAATGCAAAAATAGACTTTCTACAATCATATTATACACACACAATAAATTATACAGTGATACCTCGATTTTCGTCAATAATCCATCCGAAACCAACGGAAACCGAGGCAATTATTTCTATATGAATCAATGTAAATCCAATTAATTCGTTCTAGACACTCCAAAATACATAAAAACACATTTCATAAAAAATAAATGTAGTGTTTAATACTAAAAACAAAAAGAAATTAATATAAAAGAAATATAAAATACTAATGTAAAGAATAAATGAACATTTAACATGGCATCTGTTTGACATCTTCAATTGTTTGCAAATCTCTGTTTTGTCATCACATTTATGCTTTTCACTACATTAGCCTCCTTTATTGCGATGATGGAACTTTTCATATGTTGACTTCTGTACATGCAGCCAATTTCAGCAGTCTTAATGCTGCTCTCGTATTTTTCAATTATTTCCTTCTTCAACTCGATCATGTTTCTGGCATTCTTCTTCAAAGGGCTGCTGGCTCTGGAAACTTTCTTGTTCCCATGATGGAGATAAAAGGAAAGGAAAGCATGCGGAGTAATGCTCACATAACAAGAAACAACACCACACTAAGAAGGAAAACGCATGCATCACCCTTTGTTTTCACAAAATTAGCAGCGATGTCATGTGGGCATGCCAACAAAATCCGAGGCAACCAACAAAAACCAAGACAAATTTTTCACAAAAAGAAAAAAAAAATCAACGAAAACCAACAATAATCAAAGTCAGCAAATACTGAGGTATTACTGTTTGTCATCAATCCTACTGATCCTTAAAATACCAATACTGAGCAGGCGCACACAAACAATAACAAAAGAACTTTATTAAAATAAAATCAGAGTTGTCATCTACATCCTCAGGCTACACCTGGGCAACTCAACAAACTTTCGTGCCTTTTTTCTTTTTATATCTGTTGCCAGGCAACAACTCGTTAGAAGTGTTGCCAGACTGTGTTCACGATCTCTGGCGCTGGCGGCCACAGCTACTCCCCCACAGTGTCTGCGACATGAAACAAGTGGGAAAAGATACATGTTGGCCAGAGCATGTGATAGTTTGTTGGGTTGGGGTTTGATTGTCTGTAGCATGTTTAATCTTCGCTGGGCTTGGCATTGGAGACATTGGGGGTAACTGGTCTGACTTGCTTGCTGCAAGAATAAAAGCCAGTTTTATTCGATCAATGGAAACTAGTATCTTTTCTTTTTATGCATAGTGTGAATGTTTTGCCACCATGTGACACGACTTCGTAGGGTCCATTGCATGGAGGCTGTAAAGGTTTCCGTACAGCATCATTGCAGAGAAATATGTGGGAACATGACCACAGTTCTTTGTAGATAAATGGGTTGCAATAGGAGTAGTGCACCACAGGCACTGGTTTTAAGTTTGCCATCATCGTCCTGAGCTTTTCAACAAAAGAACATGGATTGATGTCCTGTGGACCTGGGACAAAAAATTCTCCAGGCAGTCTGAGGCTGGTGCTGTAGAGCATCTCAGCTGCAGTAGTGCTGGTGTCTTCATGAAGCGCAGTTCACAATCCTAACAAGACTGTAGGTAGTACTTCCGTCCATCTTTCAGTAGAGTGGCATTTGATGGTAGTTTTAAGTGAATGATGAAAGCGTTCAACAATGCCATTCGCAATTGGGTGGTATGCTGTTGTCCTAACTCTTTTGGCACCAAGAAGTTGAGTGAGGGATTTGAACAGGCTAGAATTTGAATTGCCACCCTTGGTCAGATGTTATTTGGGCAGGCATTCCAAAGCGAGATAATCAATCTGAATATAGAGCTGAAGTCACTGTTTCAGCCACTATATCTGGCAATGAGATTGCTTCAGACCAACGAGAAAATCTATTGACGACTGTGAGGCAATATGTTGAGTCGTTGGAAGGTGGCAATGGACCAACAATATCAATATAAATATTTAAAAATCTAGCATGTGGAATAGAAAAGGTTCCTAAAGGGCTAGTGACATGTCTCTGGATCTTCAACTGCTGACAGGAAATGCAGGTCCGAGACCATGTCTAGCAGTCTTTACTAATGGATGGTCTAACAAATTTTGCTTTTACTAATCTGGTCGAGCTCCTTACACCTGGATGGGACAGGTTATGGACAGTGTTGAAGACAGTGCAACAATAATTAGGCGAAATGTATGGACAAATGTGACCTGTCGATGCATCAAAGTAATTTCAACATCATTGTCAGGAAGTTTAAACTTCTTAAGTACAAGTGATGAGTCACTTGAAGTCAGGAGAGACTGGAGCTCAGGATCTTGCTGTTGGTCTTTTGCAATCTTGCTATAATCTATAGATGGGCTACTAACTGGCTCAATATGGGAGAGAGCATCAGCTGGAACATTATCAATCCCCTTTATGTGTCTGATGTTCATTGAAAATTGTCCTATAGAGTTGAGATGTCTCAACTGATGGAATGTACACTTATTGTGTCATTGGTGGAAGGCAAACGTTAATGATTTATGATCTGTGTAAATGGTGAACTGTCGTGCTTCCAGCATAAACCAAAAATGTTTCACAGCCAAATACAAAGCCAAAAGTTCTCAGTCATATGCAGAATACTGATGCTGAGAGTTACTCAGTTTGGAAGAAAAGAACGCCAGTGGCTAGAAACCTTGTGCTGTTACTTGATGAAGGGCAGCACCCACAGCAGAATCAGATGCATCAACATGCAGTGCAAGGGTAGCATTTGGAGAAGGATGATGTAGTAAGATGGCTTCTACTAATTGTGATTTACATGACTCAAATGCCTGAATCGAATTGTCAGTCCATTTAATTTCACGTCGGTCGTTTTTCTTTGTTCCTTTAAGTAGGTCATGTAAAGGAACTTGGTAATGGGCTGCATGGAGTAGAACCTATGATAAAGTTCAAGATGGCTAAGAACCTTCTCAGTTGTTTGGGGTCTGTGGTCACTTCTATTGAGTTATGGCAGATACATGTTCTGGGAGTGGCATAATGCTGTGAGGAGACACCATGTATCCTAAGAATGAAACGTGGGGCAGCAAAAGTACACTTGGATGCATTGACCAGCAGATCGTACTTGTCTAGGTGTTGAAACACTTGCCGCATGTGCATCTTATGTTCCTCCCATGAGTTGCTAGTGATGAGGATGTCATCTAGGTAGGAAAAACAGAAGTTTAGGACTTAGAACTTCAACCATGAATCATTGGAATGATTGGGCTGCATTGCAGACACCAAAAGGAAGGAAAACAAATTCAAATAGCCCAAATGGCGTCGTAATGGCTGTCTTTGGCACATCATCTGGGTTAACTGGTATATGATGGAAGGCTCTAACCAAATTGATCTTGGAAAATACTTGGGCTCCGTATAAATTTTGACCAAAATCATGGATGTGTGGCACTGGATAGTGATCAGGAACAGTTATCCTATTCAGGGTATGATAGTCTCCAGTAGGTCTCCAATCATTATGGCCTTTCGGCAACATATGGAGGAGAGAAGCCCAGTTGGATTTTGATGGTCTGCTTATACATAGCTCCATCATGTGCTGGAATTCTTGCTTTGCTACTTGCAGTTGAGCTGGGTGCAATCTACAAGGTTTAGCAAATACAGGTGGACTGTGTGTCTTGATATAATGCACTGTGTTTTGCCTGACCTTGTCTGAAAAAGGCCGGGGACAAGTGAGATGTGGAAAGTCCTTGAGGATATCCTGCATTGGGGAATTGCTATTATAGTTTTGACTGAAGTAGGTGGTCCTGTATAATATCTTCCTCGTGTAGTCAGGGGTCAACCAGTAATCTGTTTCTGATGTCGAGAATGAGTCCAAAGTTGGCCAAAAAGTCTGCACCGATTATAGGCTTCTGCACATCAGTTATGGTGAATTCTCATCTGAAAGAACGTCTTAAGTTGAGGTCAAGTTCTAACACTTTTGTTCCATACATCAAGATTTTAGAGTCATTAGCAGCATACAATTCAACCTTTGTAGGTTGATTCTTAGTACGGTTGGGAATGATCAATAAATCTGCTCCAGAATCAATTAAGAAATTTAGGCCAGTTTTGTTGTCATACACAAACAAACGGCTATATTTTGGAGACAGGCTGGACCCACAGGCCGTTACTGAAGCTGATTGCAATCATTTCCCTGATCAGCAGTTCAGTCGAAGGAACATTTTACAGTCAAATGACATTTCCTAGCAGCTGATCCAAACTTATCCCGGTAGTAACAATATCCCTGACGACTGAGGTTTCTTCCTCGAGAGTATAAACTAATGCAGTGCCTCAAATTCAGTACTACGATAAAGGGGGCAAGAGGTACACAATACACTAACCAGTTGTATATCATCATTAATCATGTGTTATTAATTAATAATTAAATTATTTTATTTACTATTTTCAAAATGAAAATAACTGAATAAAGTTTAATATGTTGTGGCATTGTTGATGACAAATTGATCTTGTAAGCAGTGGCATCATAATAGTTTGCTAAAACATTTATGGGTATTTGAAAGAAATCTGTAGACTTTTGCTAATGTTTCTATATACAATGAAACAGCTTCATAGGAAAGTATATACATAAAATTTCTTACAGAAAAATTGAGAGAAAAAAAGATGAAATTCAACAACACTACAAATCTAAAGAAAAACATATCTACAAATGAATGCTTCACATATATACTATATATATAGTATGACAGTGCCACAAACAAAATTTCTATTTCATTTAAAGATTATTTTTGCATATGTTAATATTAATTTTTATCACTGTAAAAATACTTACTTCACATATAAAACGTTGTCTATGTTTGGGACCAGTATTTCTTGAATCATACTGAGGTGATACTTTTTGTTTTCCACACCATGCATATAAAAAGGATTTTGTCTGATCACCCATTTCTTCTAAAAATAATTTAAAAAATACAAAAGATAAATATACAAATGTACATATACATTAATAAAGATTTTAAATTACAAATATCTACTATATAAAGCTGAAAAACTGGATTTTTTAGACGTTGGTTTCTGTCACAGTATACCAAAAACGGCCACTAGGAGTGCCCCTAGATATTATTTAAATTAATAATATAAATTATTTTATATTTATTACAGCATAATATTCAGTATATTATTATTTTTATTTGTAATAGGAATTCATTATTGTCACGGAATGCCTGGAATGCACAGTAGGGGGTCTACTGTGTGTGTGTGTATAGTGGCATATATTTTGTATGCCCCGATGCTTGCATCGGGCCTTTCAACTGGTACCAATATAATCAGTTTTACTATTTATTTAAAAAATTTATAAAATTAAAATTCTATACAAGAAAAAAGAAATGGATAATGATAATTTTTCAAGTACAGTAAGACCCTGCTTAACACGGGGGATACGTTCCTAGACAACAAAGTGCTAAACAAAACAGCATTAAACAAGGTCATTTTAACATAAAGTAAAAGGGAAAGGGGAATACACAACCAAAATTAAACAGATTTTACTTTAATTTTAAGTTATTTTTATATTAATTTGCATAATAATATATGTTAAATAACACACAAATATATGCCCACAGAAATGTTAGTTTATTTTTGTGATGGTCTTGGCTCTTCTGAAATTCTTGCTTTTTACAATAAAGTCATTTAGTTTCATTTATCGTTTTCTTTTTCTTTTCTTTATCAAATGTCGGTAGCAGAAGATTGCATCCAAAACACCTTGTCTTCTTTTTGCACACCTTTCAAAATCTGGATCACTAGTAGCCTGGGATGCCCCCTAGTGGGCGTTATTTACAAATAGCCATTACCCGTTGAATGGGTTAATTAATATTAAAATATTACCTTATACTGTATTACCTTAACTATTTCAAACCTTATCGTCTTACGTAGTGATTCAAACCTATCCGGTTTTTCGTTATTCGCCCCCTAGTGAACATTACATGCATTCCGTGACAATAATAAATTCCTATTACAAATATACTGAATTATTTATATTGTTATATTGACCAAATAATAATTTATTTGCCAAATGAATAATAATAATTTATATTGTTAATTTAATTTGAATGTTTGAAATATGACACATGATAGGGGCGCCTCTAGTGTCGGTTATCAAACGGTTACGGGACGGACGGACAGACGGAAGGAAGGACAGACACCTGTTGAATGGGTTATATATATAGATTTGCTACAATTCAGTTATCGTTACCAAACTTTTACTAATGAAATCTATAGAGAAATTCTGTGGGTTCTTTGTTTTCAGAATCACTATTTTCCAGTTCTACATGAATTCCTTGTTCTGCCAGTTCTTGAAGGTCGTCATTGGTAAGGCTCTCACCAGAAATCTGCAGTAACTCGTCAATATACTGCTCGTCTACATCTCCTAGTCTTGCTGTATCAATTAGGTCGATAATTTGGTCAACCTAACGATACAGCACTAGGCTCTTTTCATTGAGAATTCTTGGATATCTTCAGCCATAACTTCTTCCACACTTCATTCATGCATTTATCAGTTACCATATTTACTCGCATATAAGACGAGGTTTTTATCCATTTTTCACTGCTTCAGAAACCTACGTCATCCTATACATGTGAGCGAAGGATTCATTTTGTTTTTGTATAATTTTTGTAAACAGTGTATTTGCATTTTTCCAGATTCTCACCTTTTGGTGTTTAAAAACAAAAATATTTTATCTGGGTCATTTTAATCATTCTTGTGTATTGTCAGGAGTAAAGATGAATAGCAATAGGAAAAGCAAAGCTTTTGGATTAAATTCCAAAATTACATGAGAGCCCAATATAAGTTTTAATTCATTCCCACATGAAAACAGATGATTATTTGAAAATCAGAATTCGGAGAAACTCATAAGTTAATCAACAAAGAGTGAATTCGACTGTTAACCCCTTCTGAGCCGCGCTCGAGTGTGACTCGAGCAAGTTTTATAGTGTTACATCGTTAAGGCTACTTTTGAAAAAATTATTTTTTTTGAATTTTTGGAATGTTTTTTAGGTCCCCAAATTTTTTCAGAATTTTTTGCGCACGCGAAAAAATTTTATCGCGATTTTAATAAGGCTCGATTAAGGCTTAATGTTTTTTTAATGGGAGTTTTTTATCAAAATTAATTTATCATTCTAAAGTTGTAGCGCACCGATTTTCCTTCGGTAAAGTTATTTAAAGCTGCTTTCTGATGTCAAAAACGACTTCCGATAGTTTTTTAATTTTTTTAATTAATAGATTTTATTATATAGAAGTTTAATTAATTAGGGGGGGTCGGAAATCGCAATAAAAATTATAATTTTTTTAAAATATTTAAAAATATACCGCCAGATTGAAGTCACCCTACTTTAAACCCTTGTCCTCCCGCGATGTCTATGAGAATGTCCCGGGAAATCGGACTCCAGCTGTGTTCAAGGTCACCCAGCTGTGTAAACAATGACTCATCGGTGTTACATTTCACAGACAGGCGAAACAAAGGAAAATAAAAT
>NW_019384720.1:472074-493686 GCF_000671375.1 Centruroides sculpturatus | reverse complement strand
TTTGATAAGGCTCGATTAAGGCTTAATGTTTTTTTAATGGGAGTTTTTTATCAAAATTAATTTATCATTCTAAAGTTGTAGCGCACCGATTTTCCTTCGGTAAAGTTATTTAAAGCTGCTTTCTGATGTCAAAAACGACTTCCGATAGTTTTTTAATTTTTTTAATTAATAGATTTTATTATATAGAAGTTTAATTAATTAGGGGGGGTCGGAAATCGCAATAAAAATTATAATTTTTTTAAAATATTTAAAAATATACCGCCAGATTGAAGTCACCCTACTTTAAACCCTTGTCCTCCCGCGATGTCTATGAGAATGTCCCGGGAAATCGGACTCCAGCTGTGTTCAAGGTCACCCAGCTGTGTAAACAATGACTCATCGGTGTTACATTTCACAGACAGGCGAAACAAAGGAAAATAAAATATAAAGCTTTTTCTTCAAAATTAACGCATTTCTTTCGTGTTTTTTCAGTTTTAAGTATTTTTTATGCTTAATTAAAAATTTTTAAAAAAATGGGCGGCTCAAAGGGGGTTAAGAATTGGGAAAAAAAAAAAATTCCTGATTGTCCACTTTACATGAACAAATTTATGTTGTTGATTTTACAAGATTTTTCCATAAAGTTTAAAATGCCAGTAATTTTTGCCAGACAATGTGTAGATTTATGTGCATTTGATATTGTATTTGTGATTAAACGAAATAAAATTAGAATTGTATTAATAAATCTAATTTTCTTTATTCTGATCTTTATTCTTATTTTGATCTTTAAAGTCATACCTCGTCCTATATGCGAGATCATCTTATATTTGAATAAATACGATAATTTTTGCCAAGCAAAGTCGATATTTCCTATGGTATCCATGACGTTATATATTTTCCAAAATTGCACCGCAAAACAAACATAGATTTATGGGAAGTACAGGACTAGAACAAATTGCCACCTTTAGCTGATTGATTCATGTTCATAAATAATTGTATTATACAGTAGAACCTCGATTATCCGGATTGTTCAAAATAAACAATAATTTTACGAATTTGCTGATTTGCACTTGGAGAATTATGATACTGTTTATGTACATGATGGAATGAATAACTTTTTTTGTTTCAACAACNAGTGTTTTACAAAGGTAAACCGTTTATTCCGGACGATAATGCTTACATAATTTTTTTGGCAAAGGTCCTTAAGTTCAGAACTTTGGGTTGTCTTCGAAAGTTGTTTTCGGTGTCGATCTGGTCCTAAGCTGGAGGGGCTCCGTGACTGTGTCGAGTGAAAAGTTCGAGATCTGAAGTGACAGCACACAAAAGATGAAAGGAAGCACGACAGCTGTCAACAAACGAACACAACAGGTAGTCTAGGTGGAAAGTCTTGGTGGAAGTCCTGTTGTCCTTGAATTTTGCGTTTTTATAGGTTTTTTGTGATCGGCTTCTTACTAATTGGATAGATCTTACATCATCGTTTTCTAATTGGTCTTCCACCTGTCTCCAGGTGTAAATGGAGCTTCGTAAAGTTCGCGGGAAAGGTCGGCTGGAGATGGTTTATCCGACACCATCTTTTCGACTCTGGTCGCATTTAATTGTTGACTATGACACCTACACTCATTTTGACATTTTTTCTAGTTTCGTTTTACTTTCTAAACTGCGTCTTAACTTTAATATTTTAAATTTTCTTCTTTTATATTTAAAATTTGGTTTTTCCATCTACTTTTGATGAGCGTCAACATCAAAGTCCGGTGTCGCCGATTCGACACTTATATAATTTGCTTTCTTCAGGATTTAACGTAGCAAATTTTTACATGGAGCCATTTCCGGGGCCTCACATTAACCAACTTTGCGTTGAATTTTCATCGATGTTTAGCCTAACAAATTTTTTTAAAAATAATAATCGCCACTATTGTATCATTAAAAATTATTTTATTGCTCACAAAACAAACAACCACTCAAAATTAGAAAATTAAGTCTTGTTTAAATACTGGTCTCCCTTCAATGGTTGAGCCATTGATGCCAGCTAAAATGCAAAAATTTAACAAAAATAATATTAAAGTATCCAAGACATAGCCAAATATTGTAGCGCCACATCACTAGAGGACATTTGAAATTTGCCAACTAGAACGGTTGGTTAACCGATGTGACAGTTAATCGGGGGTTGGATAATCGATGCTCTACTGCAGGGCTTCTTAAACTATGGGTTGCAAGATTTTAATGCAAAATATTGAAAATAATTTGTGAGAGTTTGAAAATGGCACGCTTTGTGTCATAGGTTTTATGAGTTGCGCTTTGTGTCACTTCTGGTGCAGCGAGACAACAATTCAGCAACACTGTAGTGTGAACTAGTGTAGTGTTGTCGCTTTTCAGTGTATTCAGTTGTCTCTGTTCCATTGTAACACAAGAGTGAACTGTAGTAGTAGTACACCATTATTGTTTTTGTAAATTTGTATATACAGTAGAGTGTCGTTTATCCGAAAGTCAGTTATTCGAAAGAATTCCAGTCAGCAAATTTAAATTTTCGACCCGTTTTATTTTGTTTGGGAATTATTTTTAGTTCATTTTCTTATTTATTTTTTTTAGAGGCATTTTATTTTGTTAAGAATAGATTAGCGCACCTCGCCCAGACAAAATTCTAATACTAAAAATGAAACTTAAATGACATCTCAAGGGAGACTTCCTAAAAACAGTTAAAAGAATGATCTCCCATCCCAAATTGTCACCAAAAATTTAAAAAAAAAAATTATGTGAGTAATGACATGACATGATATGGAAAAAAGATTGCTACAGTTAAATAAATGTTAACTATATATATGTAAATAGTGGGTGTATCAATGTAACATCACCATCCCGCACTGTAAGAGAGATGAGCTGTTTTCATTTCAAAATATTTGATATATATAATGTTTTCTCACTTAGATTTGTGTGAATAAGGTAAAGCTAAGGATTAAGCAAGGTTAAGGAAAAATGCCTTCAATTTGGATGGCAGATTAGAAGTTTCTTCTTGGCGACAGTTAGAGTGCAACTATGCAGATGCGAACTTAGTAGCAAGCAAGAGGTTGAAAGCAGTACCCCCTATAATTACGATTCCTATAAAACTGCAAAAAAATTGCAACGGTATCTGTAAAAAAAGGTAAAAAACTTCTATAATTACATAAAATGTCATCGGGCAGCCGAACTATTTTCTGCTGTCTAGCGCCACACTACAGAGAGNGATTTTACAAGATTTTTCCATAAAGTTTAAAATGCCAGTAATTTTTGCCAGACAATGTGTAGATTTATGTGCATTTGATATTGTATTTGTGATTAAACGAAATAAAATTAGAATTGTATTAATAAATCTAATTTTCTTTATTCTGATCTTTATTCTTATTTTGATCTTTAAAGTCATACCTCGTCCTATATGCGAGATCATCTTATATTTGAATAAATACAATAATTTTTGCCAAGCAAAGTCGATATTTCCTATGGTATCCATGACGTTATATATTTTCCAAAATTGCACCGCAAAACAAACATAGATTTATGGGAAGTACAGGACTAGAACAAATTGCCACCTTTAGCTGATTGATTCATGTTCATAAATAATTGTATTATACAGTAGAACCTCGATTATCCGGATTGTTCAAAATAAACAATAATTTTACGAATTTGCTGATTTGCACTTGGAGAATTATGATACTGTTTATGTACATGATGGAATGAATAACTTTTTTTGTTTCAACAACATCTCACTCAGCACAGTGGTCGTAAACTCTTAAATATATTTTGCGTCATAATAAAAATATAACTTGACATACGTATTTATAAATAATTTATATTCAAATTACATCACTTCTATGACCAAGGGCAGTGTATGGGCAACGTGGGCCACCACCTATGCCTCGCGGTCTGAAGGGCCTCATGCCTCAAAGGTTTATGCATTACTTAAAAGCCGTGAATGCAACAAAAAAGTTTTAGTCGTTATAAAACGATAAATAGTTTGTCAAATTTTTATTCATAAAAATGCAGTTTCAACTGGTTTTTATTTTATAAAATCCGTCTTCTTGTGCTACCAGAGGGCCTTTTAAACAATAGGTAGTCTGTTAGCGCTGGTCAGTAGTAGTCCAAATTCAATACGAACATTTGTTTCTTGAAAATTTGATCACGATTAAAATACAGTATTTATTTTTAATATTACCAATATGTCATCGAAAAGAAAATGAGTTGTATTATCATTAAAAGACAAATAAAGTATTTGTTTCAATTATCCAGATTTTTCCTTATCCAGACTACCTTCATCCCTAATTAGTCTGGATAATCGAGGTTCTACTGTATATGAATCAATGAAATGCTGCGATAATTTGAATTGGTGTAAATTTTGAGCTATTTTTTAGGCTTCGAGCAGACCACATTACATCAAATCAGCATTTAGCGGGGTCTTACTGTGCTTAAATATAGAGTCCAAGAGAAAAACAGATATAACAAATTCCATACTTCAGTTATATTTATTAGTACAGTTTTCTTAAGTAAAAACACTAAATAAATGAGTCACTAAACAAAGCTGAACTTAAAAAAAAAAAAAACCATATTTCAATTAAAATGATTTATGATATTTTTCATATTAAAAATACATAAAAGAAACTAAAACATCACACTTCTGTCATGTCTAATCACCAAGAATAAACAGTCTTCCTTTACAGCAGGGTTTCTTAAACTATGGGTCGCTTAGCGAAATCTTGGGGTTGCAAGATTTTAATGCAAAATATTGAAAATAATTTGTGAGAGTTTGAAAATGGCACGCTTTGTGTCATAGGTTTTATGAGTTGCGCTTTGTGTCACTTCTGGTGCAGCGAGACAACAATTCAGCAACACTGTAGTGTGAACTAGTGTAGTGTTGTCGCTTTTCAGTGTATTCAGTTGTCTCTGTTCCATTGTAACACAAGAGTGAACTGTAGTAGTAGTACACCATTATTGTTTTTGTAAATTTGTATATACAGTAGAGTGTCGTTTATCCGAAAGTCAGTTATTCGAAAGAATTCCAGTCAGCAAATTTAAATTTTCGACCCGTTTTATTTTGTTTGGGAATTATTTTTAGTTCATTTTCTTATTTATTTTGAGGCATTTCAATCCATTAAGTATAGACTACTGCACCTCGCCTGGACAAAATTCAAAAACTAAAAATGANTTTTATTAAAATGTAATTCTGCCAGCCCATTTCTACAAACAAATATTATATTTTTAATTGTGTTGGGATTGTCACCTGTGGACATTTTAAACTGTTTTACATATTCGTGCAGAGGCATAGCCTCTAAAGAAAGGTTGTCTCTGCAATGGAAATAGTTGTTTCTGGTGATTAGACATGGCAAGTAAACTTGGACTCGTATCCAGATCAATTTTATGTTTTATTAAAATTGCTATATTCTTCTTATTTCTTTGCTTAACTTTCCATCATTTGATATTTTTGTTTCCATGTATCTAAAGCTGTCAACATCCTCCAGTAAGTCTTCATTCAGTTTGAATTTTTTCCTCTCTCTACCTGAGTACGCCTTCACACCAAAACTGTCTTACTTTTCTCTTGGCTTATCTTCAGTCCTCTTTCCTCTAGCTCCCTCTTCCACATATCTGGTTGATGTTGGACTTTTGTCTCATCAGTACTATGTCATCTGTTGTATGCAACAACTCTGTCTCTTGGTCTACCTCGTGAATTATTTGTGCCAATCTGTTTCTAGTAACGTGGAAATAGCATTTACTTGTTCTTCACTTGCACAGGGATGATCTGGATGATGCTTATCTTTTGTATTTTTTGTGTTCCTTGTTGAAAACGTTTACCTATCTTGCTATTGCTCTATAATGTATATGGTAATGAAGATTCTTCACTAGCGTCTGAATCTTTTTGTGACTCTGTTGTGCAATATAACCTTTGGCACTTCAATCTTTATCCAACTTTGCTGCTCAAATTTCAAGAACATCATGGAAGACCTTGCTCCCTTTATCACTGTGCAGGCACATGGAGGTGGATGGTAAAGTCCATTTGCTTTGAGGTAAGGTAGGTCCAGTAGATCCCCTATAACACTGTTGATAATTCTGTTTTATATGAATTCCATGTTGTACAAGTCACTTAGATTTCGCAAATATGTGTGCCAGGCTGTGAACAGCTCATGTATTTGTAAAATCTAAGCGACTCGTACAACATGGAATTCATATAAAACGGAATTATCAACAGTGTTATAGGGGATCTACTTTATATAACCATTTGGTCTAGGTAGTTTTAGCTGGTTGTGTTTTATTGGATTACTATCGTATTGTTATGCTTTTAAATTTCCAACATATGTACTTCTGTCTTCAAGCAAATCTTATTGATGTTTATTACATCACACTTTATCCACGTCTATCTAAAAACATGCAACAATTATAGATATGAGGAATTTGAAAATTATGACATCACAAAATGCATTAGAATAATGTTTAGTGTAGAAAGTGTGCAATCAAGTCAATTACAAAGTAACGTTCAATAAAATTTTATAACTTCCTTTGCTACCTAATTAAGTCACAGCTGGATTTATTTTTATTAACACTGAGTAGCCATTTTATTAAAGCTAAAAATAAGTAAAACTCCCAGAGTTTTACTTATTTTTATACCAAAGCCAGAGCCTTTATACCGAAAATAAAATCAATCAATTAATTTAAATTAAAATTGAAATCAAATCAATTGAAACACACTAGATCTGAAAGTGTAGTTGTTTGTTTGCTTACTATGTGCAATGAAATGAAGTGTGGTCTACAAATTACTTCAACCTCAAGTGCTTGTCTCTAAGATAGCCTGGAGTTATATGTCTAACAATTTAAATGTTAGGTTATTTTGTGCCTGGAAAATAAAAAACATTTTCTGGTCCCGAAAAACATCTCAGCCTTCCCATCATTTATTTCCAGCTAAACTTGTTTCACATTAGCTCATGCTATTGCAAAGTTTGAAGGGCTCCGTACAGGAGCCCGATCAAGGACATTGTTATGTAAACAACAAAATATCAATTATTCTTGGGCATAGCAACTATGATGAGCTTTTTCAAAAGTATTCTTCTTGGAATTCAATTAACTTTTGTTTCTGCAAGACTTTGAAGATGTGTAGTAGTATAGTCAGTGCAACTATAGTTGACCTGTGGTTTGGTTGATTTTTGCATTTTTAAAGAGTGATAGAATCATTTATAAATGCCCAAATATTCCCTTGGGCTTCGCTTTGTCTCGAAAAGGGATTGAGCGAGTGTGTTTAATTATATTAGCAGTATTATCTTCAGTTAAATGTTTATATTTATTAAAAATTCTTGATTATAAATTAGGACAATATGTCTCTTTTGTTATTAATTTACAAACTATGGCAAACAACAGTCGTGCCAACTACATATCATTTCGAGCCGTTCTTCAGAATTGCCTTTGACACTTTGACCACTTTGTTCACTGCTGTCGTGGACAGGAAAAGTGTTCTCTGTGGCTTCAACTTTAGTGCTGGGAATAGGAAAAAGTTTTGCAGGATGACAAATATTAGCTATATTTTGTGTGTGGGAACTAAAATTTTTTGTCAAAAACTCAATTGCCACATTAGTAGTTTTCGTGTGTACATTTTCATTTTGTCATAAGCAAATGGCAAACATTTGTTTTGCTAGCCATAGTGTCTAATCAAAGGGTTATGTTTATGTGTAAGTTTTTGAATATATGTACTGTACTAGTAACTTCCTGACAACAGTCAAAATCAGAAAATCATTAGTACTATACTGTTGACCAGAAAAAAAAATCAAATGTTTTGCCTCGCTCTCATAGTTTGTATTTTTTTGATTTAAATAACATTTTTATAATGTCAAAACAATGACTTATCTGTAATGTTTAACTTTTTTTTTAGATACGATTTCTTCTTGGTATCACAGAGTGTTCGACAAGGGACGGTCTCTCCAACACAATATAACGTGATATTTGACACTAGCGGTTTGTCTCCCGAACACATTCAACGACTGACTTATAAACTAACTCATTTGTATTTCAATTGGCCAGTAAGTAATATTTTATACTGCACGTTACATATTTTAATAATTTTTAACACGTTACTTAGAATTACAACTTGAAAAAATTTGGATAAATAGGCAAAACAGCCAGAATATACCTTAAATGTTACTAAAAGCAATATTTATTTCATTGATTTTGCTGCATCATGAATTCTCCCTTCAATTCGAGAACAGTTTAGGAGTTAAAATCATTTCCATTCGCTGATTTTTTTGAAATACTATTAAAATATTGTATTTTTTTGAAATCTTAATTTGCAGTGTTGGGCAATAAAAAAAAAGGCGAAAGGAAAGCTTTCTCTTTGGATACTAAAATGTAAAATTTTTAGATTAAACTTCCTACAGGAAAAGTTTATATAATTAAGCATTTTTACTTTCCTGGCTGTTATATATAACAGAAGAAAAGTATGGCAATCGGGCATAAAACGACCATTCCCGATTTTTACATTTTTCAACTTTG
Source organism: Centruroides sculpturatus (assembly GCF_000671375.1). NCBI lineage: Eukaryota > Metazoa > Arthropoda > Arachnida > Scorpiones > Buthidae > Centruroides > Centruroides sculpturatus. Next base: position 485,217 of record NW_019384720.1, on the reverse strand, counting down.
GACATCCGAAAACATCGAAATGCAAAAAAAAAAAATGGGGGGAAATTAAAAAACCCGGGAAGGTAAGTTGGGAAGGGGGGGCACAATTTTGTTCACCCTATTTGAAGCTTAAATTAATAACCCCCTTTTTTTATCGGAAATTTCTGAAATTTTACAGGTAGGTTTGTTTATTAGGGAATTGATGCTATTAAATATGTTCTGGGAAAGTCGAGCAACTCCTTTCATCAAACAATAAACCAGCATGAGAACCATTAAGAAGAACGAAGTTACTATTAGAAAATGTTTTGTTTCTCACACAAAATTAAGTACTAAATTGTTACCATAAACAAAATATATTTTAAAAACAAATGCCACCAATAACGTAGAAAATAACTGTCAAGAAAGAATACCAGTATATGGAAATGCCATAGTCAGATTAAAAATTGGGACCCAATTGCATCTGCTGGGTGGAACAAAATTTGCAAATTTTTTGCAAGTAAATGTTGGCTAGTGAGATTTCTTTAAAGTTATCCACTTTGTAATATAGAGATTAAAGGTATAATTGCATCTTCAGATGAGCCGCTGCCAAAGAATTTGCTTTAAAATTTAAGTGATGGAGTTTGGAATGGAAACAAAACTAGTCTTTCTTTCCTTTTTTCTTCTGAAAATGCCAGCTAGAATCAATGTAGCAAAATCACTGAAAATCGTTAGTGGATGGAAGGTGTCCCAGTACACCGGTAGTTTTTTAAATGGCAAACAAAAATGCCCAAGTGAGAACCAAAATTTTTACCAATTAGTTTGATAAATGTTTTATTTCCAAGATGAGACGTTTTTCCTTTCTAATTAAACTCAACCGATCGAGTTCTGTTGTTAGTGCTTCTGGTCATCCAAATGCGCAAGGATTTTTATTTTCCTTTTGCACGATTTCCTCAAGTGTGCGAGGCCAGACAGAGGATGCACACGCGCGACATTGCAACGAAAAGCAGTGTGACACACAAGCGTTCAGTATTTAAGATGGCGAACGATACCGACACTGCCCTCATCCACGTGTTTATAGATTTTTTTGTATGGCTCGCTTTATTTAGCTAGAAAATTTTGGATTAAAGACATTTTCTTGACCTTTTTGTTCTTCCTCCTTTGGAATATTCTGTTGCTTAGTTAGATTCCAAAGTCTCTCGTTTAAGAACCTTAAACCAAACAATTTAATATAATATCGTTGAAACTTGTAAACAAAGATCAATTAACTTTGTGAGAAAATTGCTGCCACAGTTTTATGTAAGTGGACAATCAAATTACAAGTAGATTATATTAAGCTTTTATAAAATTGTTAAAAATTTATATATTTTTTAAGAAAGTAAGTACTTAACATATATTTTTTTTTTATAGGGAACAATCAGAGTTCCGGCTCCTTGCCAATACGCGCATAAGCTGGCCTTCCTTTCGGGACAGTCGCTTCATAAGGATCACGCCGAACAGTTGGCAGATACATTGTTTTACTTGTGAACATTTTTAATCTGTTTTAACATAATCCTTTCTTTTAAGTAAAGTTTTATGATCTAAATACAAGTTGTATTTCACCTGTAATCATTTATATTTGTATTTTCATTTGAATTGTTAAAAAAAGAACTGCGTAAGCAGTTGTTTTCTCTGTATCAACAATTTTAGTTAAACTTTGGCATGAATTTCTTTGTGGTTAACAGTGGGACCATTTTGAAGAATCAAATGCATTTAAGAGGATAAAACGTTCCGCGGCTCTTAGACCGCGGTGGACGGAACCGGACTGCGCCGGTCCGAAAATCTTATTCAGTGAATATTTTTATACAATTGGTCTCGTTTACTCAGGTATTATAAAAGCAATTTTTACGATGTTATTCCAAAAATTCATTGTTCCTAAGTTGTTAGGAAAGTAAATGTCATGGAAATTGTACGTGGTTTCACACACACATTTTTATTTCTTCCTTTTGTTTACCATAATTTGAATTAACGTTAAAGCAAAACGTCAGAGGAGTTTGTTTGATAGAAAGGAATTTTATCAAATAAAAGTTGATGTTTCTGATGAAAATATTTTGGATCTGTTTCCTGCTTTTTCCGGAAGTTCAGTTGTGCGAATTAATTGTAATTCATGTTTGTCCTTTCAGTATTTTATATTCTTAAAAAAATCCATGAAATATTTTAAGTTTAATAAAGAGAATTTTATCTTTTAATGTGACTTTTTTCATCAAAAATACAAACTTCGGCACGAAATATTTTTAAAACTTTAATTTAAAATGTTAATAAGCATTTATGTAAATTAATTAAAAACCCACTAATGCGAGGTGGGAATAAGGACTTATCGCACCAGCGATAATAAGCGCAAACACCCAGGTATCAATGGAATACATTTAATAAAACGAGAAGGGGTGTACGTTAAAATTGATTAACGCGTAATAACCAAAATGCATTTCGGACTATCGGAATAATCCCTCTTCAGTTGGTATACGTATATAAAAAAGGTGAGATACTTAAAATTATACAAGACAAAGGTACGATCATTGAGCAATAAATGGGTGTAGAGGAGACACGTAATAGAGAAACTGCACCACCAATGGTTAATTCGCAGAAGAAAAGCTATTCTAGTATAACTACATAAAATTATTTTCTAAATTATCACAAATTTAGTTTGGGAATTTACCGGTAAGGAAAAAATGGCGATTTGTTTTTTTAGCTCAACCAGCCCGGTAAGGTATACACGCCGGAATGCCTACCTTGGTGGAGTAGCACTTCAATTTTAAATTCTTCGTCGCGGGATGATTGATTATACAGTTTTTACTCTAAGCTAAAAAAGCTAAAGTAACTCGTTATACCATTTGATCGTAAATAAAACACTCGTGTTCAACACCGCGTGTCGAGTAGTCAAAAATACAATCAAATCTGGTGCGGCGATGTAAAAGCGGCTTCCTCCGCGTTTATCGTCCCATCTTTCTACCTCGGGGAAAAAATACGAGGACCGACACTGGCCGCGTTATGGCTTCGTTTTGTGGTTATCGCCTTACTCCAAAACTGCAACGTAGTAAAGTATTTATTTACTTAATATAATCAAGTTTAACGCAGTGAACGGTTAATGCGTAACGTGAAATTCACTCGTAAGGTGATGCATTTTTTAATTTATACCGCCTATTTAAATTAATATTGTATAATTATACATATATAGTGTAAATTTTTGAAAGGGTGCGACGTTATTTTGTGATTAACTCTCGGTTTATCCTTACGCGAGATTGCAAATTTCTTTTAAAGATTCCGCTTGCAAAAATTAATTTCTCCCTCGATGTTTGGAAAAAGTAATTTTCAAAATTATTTTTATAAAACAAGAAAAAAATTACAAATTTTCCATTTTTTTGAGTTGATAGAAAGGAAAAAAATCAATTCAAAAATATTAATTAAAATGAATTATCGCACGAAAATGGAAGTAACTGCGCTTTAACGTAGAAGAGAGATCGATTTATTTATTACTTCCAATTAAGAAGGAAGGAATAAAAAAAATCCAAGAGATTCGTATTTAAATTTTAATTATCGCAAGAATATGGAAGTAACACGGGTGATTTGTTTTTTCTTTGTTTCGTTGAGTCGCCGTTTCCTCCAAATTTAAACTCCGACAGTGAAGCCAATGTAGCCGAGTTACGGACGGTAGCCATTTATTTCGACTTTTTTTTTTTACTCCCGCGGATACGCCGTTCTACTTAAAGATTAGTGTTTAGAACAGTGGACGGGATGCGTATAGAGTCAATAAATTCCTTCCCACCTAGAGAGTTACCGATCGCGCGTCACTACCAACAACAGAATTAGAAAGTCAGCTCTAGGCGTGACCAGACTGTATCGATCGTTACGATCGATTCTCGAGTACAGTCTAAGCCATTTCTATCTGGCATGTCGTCCTGCACCCCCTTAAAAGAAAAGTGACTTGTCAAACGTTCGAGTGTAATTAAACACTCTATAACGTCTCTACTAATGTAAGGTAAGTTCTCTCGTGTTTCTCCGGCAATCCTCGCTTTAAATTTAAGGTTTACTTGTGCCAAAATTGATTGGTCTTTATGGAAAAGGTCGTCTGCGCTTCCCTCCGACAGTCGGGATTGATGGATTGTAAAGGGTACATTTTTACGCCGTCCACCTTTATTGCTCGTTTGCGATACGTTGTCATTTGCTTAATAAGGAAAATCGTTCGTTAATATTTGGATTTTTGTGGTTTTAGTGAGGGTTTAACGCCGCGGATTTAGTGATTTGGTAGATTATACAATGTGTAGTTCGATCCGTTTGTATCAAAAATTGGGTATAAGCGGATGGCGATTGCTTGCACATCGATCTTTTTTAGGGTGTGGATTAAATGAGAACTGCACCGTGCACATTACGTTACCTGAGGTACAGTACGTTGCTGGTATTGTGTGCCATTAATCGTTGGAGCACTAAATATAATTATCCTACGAGCATTTAAATACGTTTATTGCGTATTAATTATTATAATTAAGAAATTTATTAACATATCTGTAATATATATATATTAGGATCTTAAGTAATCGAGTTTTGTTAATTTAGATTACTTTAATTGTAAGTTACCTTACTGAGCGGGAGAAATTGCTTATGTATGAAGCTATTATGTAGAAATATTGCATTTTATACTTAATTACTACTAAATTATCTTATATATTTAATTAGAGAGTATTTTTAATGATTCTAGCGTGTTTAAAAACTATTATCCTAATTAACTAACTGAAGAGAAATTTTGCATTTTTTGCTTAATTGTTGACTTATGTAAGTTAATTAAAAAAGCAATAACATGGTTTTTCGTCGAGTTAAAAGGGTTATCCGGTGTCTAAGCACTTAGAATCATTGAAAATATTCTATTTAATCACCTCGTAATTAATCGCAGCCATTAAAATATCCTCTAATTACGATGCACGCCTACTGTATTAAAGAACTATTGTACTCGTATAGTAACCACCCACAGATTAATGCTAATTTATTTTCTTGTATTTTTGCAGGTGTTCGGACAAAATGGAAAAGTCGTGGAAAGACATTGAGCAGAATTTCTATTCCGCTTGAACAATTGCACGCAACGATGCTGTCGACTCCAATAATGAGATCGAGTGAAACGCTTTTGACCCCTCGTCCAATCACTAAAGCTGTTTCGAAAACCAGAAATAACCCGGAAAACAATGCGTCGTCCAATCGGCATTCGCCTCAAGAACAACGATTGACAAAAAATCAACTAATAGGATGGACCGTTATATTAGGCATATCGTTTACTTTCGTGTGTACGTCGTTCGCGGCGTTACAAAATATTTTAAGTTCTTTGTTTATAGAAAGTGGCATCGGTGTTAAATCACTAATCTGCGTGTACGCTGTGGCTGCCATATCACCCCTCTACAGCCAATTCTTCGTCAATAGATTAACACCCAATTGGGTCATTGTGGTATCTTTCGTCATGACGGCCCTATATATCACCGTTTATTTTTATCCTCGTATATATACCCTTACGGCCGCTGGTATACTTTTAGGTCTACTTTTAGGCCCGCTACGCTGCGCTTCGACGTCATTTCTGGTACAGACTGCTGGTAAATTGACAGCTTCCTCTACAGACGTCAGCCGCGAGTTAACGATAAGACGTCAGTTCGGGCACTTCACCATTTTTATCAACTCTGGTCAAGTATGGGGTAATTTACTGACGTCGTTGTTGCTTCACTACGGCGACGATATTTATATCTATCCGACCGGCCCTAAACTTACTAATGGTCCGAGTTCGGACTTCTCTCCACCTGTAAATGTTGCCAATCCGTCTTTATCCCGAACAATGGTCAATCCGTCTTTGTGTAACGCCGATCATTGTAAGAAGTGGGAAGTGTTTCGAAATTCCATACCATTCGCCTTCATCGTGCCTTCTAACGTCTCTTTGATGTTGATAAGTGTTTATTTAGGTTTAGCATTTGTTGGTGTGGCTTTAGCAACTAGTCTTCTGGATAAATTTGACATACGAGAAGAAGGAGCGGAGAGAGTTACATTTGTAGAAACAGCAAAAAGTTACCTTCTCTCCTTTATCGATCCTCAATTGAGATTGGTTTTTCCACTTATTTTCTTCTGTGGTCTGCAGTACGGTTTTATAGTTGCCGATTTTACAAGGGTATGCGCTTTGTTTTAATTATTTCACTAATTTTTAATTGAATTTAACATTTATTCTTCATTTATTTCTAGTCTTACATCAGTTGCTCTTTAGGAATGGAAGCCGTAGGTTATGCCTTGATGATAATGGGATTGACACATACTTTGAGTGCTTTCCTTGTTTATCAGGTACCTAAATGTATCAATCGATTAATAATTGCATTCGTGGGGTTTTCGTTTCACGGAGGACTGCTTACAATTTTATGGTTATGGAGACCTATCAAAGAAGATATTGTAATATTCAATATCATCACAGCCGTTTGGGGAGTGTGCAGCGCAATCTGGGAGGCACTAACTACGTGTAAGCGCCATTCTTTTATGATTTTATAACAGTAAATTCAATTAATTATCAACTTTTTATTTCAGCTTTTATCATCAAGACATCCGGCAACGATCTCCATCCCGCTTTGCTCTCCCATTACAGTATTTTGAGCCTGGCTTTGTCGTTGGCATTTGCATCCAGCTTTTATCTCTGCACCGAAATTAAATTGTATATTTTAATATCGACGCTCATTTTGTCTATTGGACCATACAGTTTGGCAGAATATCGTCTTCATCAGCAAAATAAAACTCAAGAAAGGACAGCTGTGCTGTGACATATAATAAGTAATATCGTACGTGTTGTTTCGTGTCTTGTGAAGCACAGAATAAACATACATATCGGTCACAATGCAAGTTTAAATTCATGGCAGAGATTTTATCGTGTTTCATGCTGTCTTGTAAATTTTTCTTGGTTGAAGAAAGAAAAGATGTTGAAGAAAAAGTGTAAATAAATATTCATAAAAATTACATTTTCTCAAATTTTTTCCATTTTAAAATATTTACCACCCGAACAATATCGTTGGTCTTTCGAGAAAATTGAATCCTTCTTTTGAATTCTTCTTCTAACAAAAACTGATTAAAAATTTCAGATTTTTATGTTTAAAGTTTGAGATTCAATTTTCTGTTTGTTAGTAAAATTAAACAGTATTTTATTTTGTAAAATTATCAGTAGCAATATGATGCCGCTTTATTGGTTCATTGTTTCGAGCTAAATGGTGAGGGACTGAAAAATTCCGTCTGGATTCGATCTCCACAGCGGTAGGCTGCCACTTTGACAGTGGCCATCCGGCCATCTAAGATGTATTGTGTTATATAACCCCTTTGCAATTGTATTCCTCTTTGTGGTAATGTGTAAGAGGAGATGATGTTTAATTTTAGTTTAATTTGATGAGATATTGCGTCGCAAAACACGAGCGGTCTGTCGAGAGGAAATCGCTCCCACGAGGTTCACCAGAACGAACACTGGGAGTTCGGTCGCGGGTTCGCGCCTGGCTCGGACGGGCTGGCCACGTGGACTTTCCGGGTTTTCTCCACGTCCCTATTTAGCTGGCCCCTATTTAGGCGTTACGCCTAAATAAGGGCCAGCTTCCCTTAAAAAGGCATCCCCCTAGGCAGATCACCCAAATGTTGCGTTGCCATAACTAAACAATCGCTCCCACGAGATCTTTCTTTGAGAAACTGGTACGTATTTAGGTGTTAGACAAGAAAAGAAAACCCCAAGCGGCCGCCCGTTGGTCAGGGGCGACACACGCGACTGATGCTGAGCAGTTTTATCCACTCGATCACTGGTGAGAATGATGGTAGTGATGACGAAACGTTCATTTCGGCTAATACATCCGGATAGAATTCGGGTAAGTCGAAAATCCACAGGAATTTTTCGAGGGTGGTCTCTCTCGGATATGTTGGGCCCCAACCGTTCCATTATGGGCCTGATAGAAAAAAGGATAAAACCACAGAACACTCCAATATTCAGTAGTTTTATCTTCGTTAGTCCCGTCGTTTGGAAGTTTGCGGTACTTTCGTGTTTTCTCCGCGCATCTAACACCTAAATAGGGACCAGTTTTCCGTAGAATGTCCTCTCTGGATATACTGTTTACAGTATTGCTAAACCATCCCGTCACTCCATCATAATCCTACTTAGACATTTAAACAGATTCGTGACTCAATCGACTCGAATAATTATGTATGAACGAGAAAAAACTGTGCGCAAAATTTAAGCTGGATTCGTTATAATTTTTATTTACAAACACAAAAATTATTATTCTATTCTTGTAACAATACATTAGCTGTAATTATAATAACAATGGTTATAATTAAGAGTTAAGAAGAATGGAATCAGCAAATGTATTGCAAGTTAAACCAGAAAGTATCATAGGTGGAAAGTATACTTTATCGAAAAAATTAGGAAAAGGCTCCTTCGGAGATATTTACATCGGGGAAGATCGGGACAATGGCGAAAAAGTAGCGATTAAATTAGAAAGAAATTGTATTGGAAAGCCTTCTAATTTGCTATCGGAGAGCAAGATTTATAATATTTTAAAGAAAGGAACCGGAATACCTGACATAAAATGTTACGAGTGCAATAATACGCGTTACAACGCTTTAGTTATGGAACTTCTGGGACCAAGTTTAGGAGACTTGTTTGCCTACTGTAACTACCGGTTTAGTTTAAAAACGGTTTTAATGCTGGCTAATCAGATGATTTCTCGTTTAGAGTACGTCCATTCGAAGAATATTATCCATCGCGACGTTAAACCGGATAATTTCTTGATGGGTTCCTTCAATTCTTATGATACGGTGTATTTAATTGATTACGGGTTAGCTAAACAATGTACATTTAAGCCTAAACGTCTTAATTACGGTAGATATAGAAAGATTGTAGGAACAGCGAGGTATGCTAGCATTAATGCTCATCGAGGGATCGAGCAAAGTCGTCGCGATGATCTGGAATCGCTAGGGTACGTGCTCATGTATTTCAATCGAGGAAATCTTCCATGGCAAAATTTACACGCTGTTACAGCAATACAGAAATGCGAAAGAATTTTAGAAAAGAAAATCTCAATTCCTATAGAAGTATTATGCAAACACTTTCCCGAAGAATTTGCCATTTATCTGAAGTACTGTAGGAGTTTAGGATTCGAGCAGATACCCGACTATACGTATCTTCGTACATTGTTTTCTACATTGTTTCGTTCGCTAAATTATTCTTACGACTACAATTACGATTGGAAGAAGTCTAAGCAAAAATACAAGAGTTTTTCTTCAAGCAAAACAAAGGAAAAATCCATTAACGATACATACGTCGGCGGCGATTATTAAACGCCAAACAATTCGAAATTTAAAAATGAATTTTTATAAAATTATATAAATAAAATATATTATAAAATTTTTATCGAATATAAATAAAATAGTATAAACTCGAATTTAATCTTCTGTTATTGTGTTTTTTAATTAATATTTTATTAATTAAAACAAGGTGTAAGTCAAAATTCATATTTTTTCGAGAATTGAGTTAATAAAACAAAAAATAATTTGATATTAATTAAATAAATAACATAAAAATAAATAATAAATTAATAAACCCTTTTAAAAATTTAATTTATTCGTTATAACTTTAAATGAAAATGCAACTTTCCAGACGTACTGTACGTTATGAACTTTGATCAAACAGTGTTGCCCTCTAGTGTCAGATCGGTGAATCAACACCGAAGAAGTCATCCAAACACTAAACGGTAAATATTAATTTTTATCGCGTTTTATTGTATTTAATTAACGTTAATGGCGCCTTACCATTTTTTTTTAGCAGAGAAATGGCTAAAGAGTATGATCATCTATTCAAACTATTGATTATAGGAGACAGCGGTGAGTATTCAAATACATTATATTGTTATGAATCGGGTATTTTTACAATTCAGCTCTATTTTATGCCTACATTCACTCGTATCCTCTCCATATCAATTGTTTATACTTTAAATTTAAATCATTCTTATACAAAATAAACAAATGCAATTCTGAATGAGGAGTTTGGACCCCCTAAATTTTAGACCCCCCTAGACTGGTGGTAGAAGTAACATTTAGTTAATTTGTGTGTGTATGTTTATATATAAATAGACCTAAAAGTAACTCCTACCAATAATTACTAAAATTTAATTAAAATTAATATTTACTATTAATGATTTTGATGGCCGGGCGATTAAAATGCCACGGCGTACCTCTTCGGACGATCCGGGATTGAATCCGGACGGGTCGAACGACCCGGGAATTTTTTGGGGATGCGTCGGGCCCCGTTGCGTATCCGGCCAAACTCGGCTTGTCGGAAAGGCTTTCTCACTGTCCGCGTGGTGGTAAGAACTTAAAAAGATAAAATATTTATATGTATATACGTACACTGTTTACCATATATACATATATATGTTACCATATTCATTGCGTTTACCATATATATATATATATGGTAAATGCAATGAATTAAGGAAGGAATCTGTTAATAATTTAATAAATTTGCATGAAATTATATAAGTGATTAATTAAGAATCTGCAGATGACTCCGAGTTGTCGTGCTAACGATGGATGCGTGATAGTTAGTAGGTTCTTCGGATTTTAAGTGGACTAAATGGCGATAAGAGCGAAGATAAGATTTGTTGTTGTGTTCGAATAATAATGCACAAAAAGTACTGTCGAGTGCTCCGAATACTTGTTAAAATTTTCTATAAAAATGGAGTTTGCTGCTGTCCGGTGCTTTCGTTATTCTGGGCCGAGTAGATTTGTTAAATATATTACGCTTTGTATTAAAAAGTCTTATTTTAGTTAGTTTTTAATGGTTTATAAAGCTTATTTAAGTATTTCCTATTTTAAGTACTCAATATCAGTTGTAGATAGTCTTTCCATTATATTTTAACTGATAAAATCTACTAATGATAAATTATTCTATTAATAACTCATAAATGAATTGTTAATGATGATTTTTAACTCTATCTTATTTTAATCTGATTAGTGTAAAATATTATTCTCAAAATGAGTGTTTTACTGTAACAAAATTCTATTGTCTAAAAGCAAATAATGAATTTTTAATTGAATTATTATTTTTCTTATTATTTATTGTTCTTTTAAAATTTATAATTATTATATAAGATTTGGCAAAATAAATACTGTATATATAAAATCGATAACATATATCAATATATAACCTTCATTGTATTTAATTATAGTTCTTAGAATATTATATCTAACAGCAACTTATAAAAACAATTATATGTACCTATATATATAATTGAATAATAGTTCATGCAAGATAAAGTGTATGGCTCATTAAATAGCTGGTTAATATTACAAAAATGGCTGTTACCAAATGACAAACTGATGTCTCGAGACCCAATTAATTTGATTAAATGGCATTGCAATTATGCCATTTGGTCAAATTAATTAGGTATAGAGATAAATTAATTTGCCATATTGTTAACTGATAAAACCTTTTTGTATTATTCTGCTTCAATACAAAGATTTCACTTTTGAGGAGAACAAGAATTGTGTTATTCTATTAATTAACAAGCAGTACAGTTATTGATGGTGTAGCAATAGAATTCAAAGTCTTGGAAACAGAATAAATGAGATTTAGAAACTGTACTGTCAGTTCAGTAATCAATATTTACTTAATTTACTTTAAAATAAATAGTTTTGGTTATTGTTTTGGTATGCTTTATTTTTTAAACTCTGCACTTCGAACAAACTTGATGGGGATATTTGAAAAATCAGTCAGTCAGAATCTTGATTTTAATTCTTATACAGTCGATTATCCGAATGCCAATCAACTAAAATGTCGGTTAACCGAAAGCGTTCCAGTCGGACCGTGTCGTGCTGAATCGAACGTTTTTGATACTAAATTAACTTCTAAATTATAATTTTGTTTTCATATTTTTCAATATATCTGTTTTGTTTGTACAAAATAAAGAAATAATTTTTAATGATGCAATAGCCATAATTATTATTATAAAAATTTCATTAGGCTTAACATCGACAAAAATTCAACACGAAGCGACACGCAATGGAGAAAAATTTAAACATGGGCTATATTAATATACTATTATAGGGATATACTAATATACTATATTAATAATGTATTTTTTCATACATAATCAGTTATCCGAAAAATCGATTTTCCAAAGAACCCCAGTCCCCAATTGATTTGGATAATCGACGCTCTACTGTAATAATAAAATTCAAACTTTTTTAGGAAGTTGTATAGATTACTCCCTGTGGAATTTTGGGACTTTGAGTATATATCTAAACTTGGGACTTAGACGAGTCAATGGTACCCTACTTTTGGACCAGAGACCAAATATAAGAAAGTTATCAGATTAACAATTTCTTGCCTTTCACAGTATATTCTTTGTCTTAGATTAGGTATTCTAACCTAGAATGCACTGTAGAATAGAGTGAAATGCAACAGAATGAACTACAATAGAATAGAATGCACTGAAAGGCATTCTTCAGTACAGTGTATTCTATTCTGTTGTAGTTCAACTTAAAAACCATGTAAAGTATAAATTCAGTTGAGATAAATTGGAACAAAAGTTTAAGTGAGAAAAATTCAAATGGGATAAAAGTTTTAAAATATTTAAATATTTACACATTTATTTTAAATATGCTCATCATATCATTAAATTAACACATTTGTAGGACACCACATCATCTGGGTATAGTTACTCATATCTTGTCTTCTATGTACAGTCGACCCCCCTATAATTACGGTCCCTATAGTTACAATTCCTATAAAACTACGAAAAAATTGCTACCGGTATCCGTAAAAAATAGTAAAAGTTCCCTATAAACACCTCAAACGTCATCGGGAAGCCGAACTACTTTCCCGCCGTCCGTAGCGCCACGCTACGGAGAGATTTCTATCGTCTGGACAGTATTATATAAATTATATATAAATTAGGTACTGTACATATAATTATATATTAATTATATATAAATTAGGTACTGTATATATAATTATATATTAACTTATTGTAACTTTGTTATAATTAAATATATAATTTCCGCCGTCTAGCGTGGCGCCACGCTACGGAGATTTTTACGCTAACTATCGTCTGTCAGTATGTAAATTAGGTACCGTAAGTCTAATACAGTACTGTAATTTTATACATTTCTTGT
>NW_019384720.1:451896-471547 GCF_000671375.1 Centruroides sculpturatus | reverse complement strand
CTTTAACTGAGACTGAACTACTAATTCCTAAAAACTCCAGATCATAAAAATGTTTATGGATTATTAAAACCCATACTTTTTTCAATTTTATATTTCCAAGCCGTTGGTAATGCTTTTGCATCTTTTGCATTTAGGCATCTGTCCCTCATCTTACTTTTGTAAATCTCTATTTTTTCCATTTCCATTGCGATGGAAGGTGAGTGCCCCGTTCTAACAATCTTGGCTTCATCCCATTTGATTACTGCTCCTTCTGACTGTGCCATACTTGCTAATATTGTGCTATTGAGTTTTTTATTTACACTATATTTGTGCTCCTTTACTCGTACTTTAAGGTTCCTTCTGGTTACTCCTATATACTCTTTGTCAATACCTAATTGCTGGTTCTCAAAGGGGATACTGTACACACACAGTTGTTCTTCCAACTTAATTTTGTCCTTGTCGTTTCTTAATAATCTATAAATATTGAGTGCTCATTTATAGATTATCTTTGTGTTTTTGTATTTTCCTAACTCCTTCACTACCTTTCTTGTTTGTTCATTGTATGTGAGCTTGTTGAATGTCGTATTGTTGTTATGTTTTGCATTTGTAGCTTTTTGTTTATCGTAGCTCTTTACAAGGCCTTTGATTGTGGACTTTCTGTATCCTAAACTCCTTGCTACCTGTTGAATTCTATCAATTTCCTTATTCTGGTCTTGTACATTGGTGCAGTACAAGAAGGCCCTTTTGATCAGTGCCTTAAACGCAGATAATTTATATTTATACGGGTCTTTTGACCATGCAGGTATGTATAAAGGAGCGTGTGTTGGTTTCAAATATACATTCGTTTGTATGTTTCCTAGTTTGAATTCCATGTTAATATTCAAGAAATGGATGTTCTTTTGACTTTTTTGTTCTAATTTTAGCTTCAATCCGTGCTCATTGACAAAGAGTATATAGGAGTAACCAGAAGGAACCTTAAAGTACGATTAAAGGAGCACAAATATAGTGTAAATAAAAAACTCAATAGCACAATATTAACAAGTATGGCACAGTCAGAAGGAGCAGTAATCAAATGGGATGAAGCCAAGATTGTTAGAACGGGGCACTCACCTTCCATCGCAATGGAAATGGAAAAAATAGAGATTTACAAAAGTAAGATGAGGGACAGATGCCTAAATGCAAAAGATGCAAAAGCATTACCAACGGCTTGGAAATATAAAATTGAAAAAAGTATGGGTTTTAATAATCCATAAACATTTTTATGATCTGGAGTTTTTAGGAATTAGTAGTTCAGTTAAAGATGGTATAATTTTTTTTTTTGTTTTTCATGGTTAAGTTGCAACACGATTTTAGATTATATTTAATCATATATTTATTTTAATTTACGTTTTTTCATGTTATTGTTAAGTTGCAACACGTTTTTGATATTATTGTTAACTATTTACTTATAAACATATGTTGTTAAATGTTCAAATTCAAATGAATTTCAAACTATTGGTTCCATTGGAACAAACAACGTTAAAGCCTGAAGATGGCCTATACAAATAGGCCGAAAACGTTTGAATAAAGAAAATTAACTCGGCAAATACAAATCAGGTGTGTTTATTTATTAATAAACTTCTATGTAGCAGTAAATAGTGTGCCTTCTGATTCTTTATACATATTGTCTCTATTAAAAAAGTATTTCATTATCTCATCATGTTCTTGATAATCAAACTTTAACAACTTACACATCTACAGAGGATCCTGTCCCGAGTTCAGATATATACTCAGTCCTGAAATTCCACATTTATAATAATCTATATAATGTCCCATTTTTTTAGACTGTTTTCTTTCAACTTTGCTTGATAATTAATCCAAATTTTTAAAACATTTTCTGTTAAATAATACAGGAGTGAATGATATATTTATTTACCTGAATACATAAATTAAATTTCAAATATATTAAGCTCTTTTTAAATTAATTTTAAATATAATTAAACTAGCAATAAATTTTATAACAATTAATTAACTAAATTTCTTAGTCTAGAAAGAATTTTTCCATCTTTTAGTAAATTTTAACAAATGTAATGCTTTAATTAATTTCAAATTGTTTGAAGTAAGTTTAAAAATTAATTAAATTAAAATTGTTTTATCATTAAAATGATAAACTTTATTACAAATATGCAATTTAATTTAATTGTTTGTGGAATTTTAAGGTTGAGTATGCTTAAGTTGTTAATTTTAATTGATAATTTTTAAAGTATATTTCGATTAAAAAAATGTCAACTTGATTAACAGGAAATATGCATTTCAATTAAAAAATGGAGTAGTTCCTCATTTATAAAAAAGAATTAATTTAAAAGAATGACTCATTATTGAATGACACATTTTTTATATTGTACCTTGACATTTAAAAACATTGATAACATTACAAAAACACATATAATAGTTAGAATATTTCAAGCTTCCCTGCATTTTCATAATTACATTGCATTGGTCAACTGGATTAACTACCAGCTAATTAATTGGATATATTAACCAAGTTCTAGCCTGATAGTTAATCTAGCTTTTTCATTTAATCGTTAGAATTGGATTTGGTTGTTTATGTGTATTAGATTATATTATTATGACAAAAGAAATGTTTATAAAATATTATTTTTATTTTATCTTTAGATAAAATTGAATTTTAAAGCAAACAAATCTGTAATCTTGAAATCTCTTTGATTATATTTAGTAGAAACTAATTGAAGCTCATTTTGTGAATACCAAATGAAATGTTTAGTCATACTTTGATTTAGTATTACAATTTGTTTGAAATTGGTACTAAATTGAGTGTGGCATTATACAGAAGTACTTCTAGCAATAAGAAATACAATTAATTCTTATAGTAATGAGGTTCAAAAGAGTCACTTGAGTTTGAGAGTTCAGAAGTCATATGATTTGGCAAAGATTCTCATAAAATTATAATAACTACTTGCTTCTGGAATATTGCAAAATTTTCTATAATTGATAATGTAAGTTCTTTTGGATGCATCTTGTCCATCTTCAGATTCAAAACAGATTTTTGATGTTCCAGATTTTAATGAATGCTACTTTTAATTCAAATGCCTTTTTAAATTCAAAATGGAACCTTTTGAAATTTAAATGAGAACCTCCACATTCTTAATTTTCCTAAACTTAGCTTCCTAAACTTTGATCTTCATTCAAACTTCATTAATTTTTACTGCCTTTTTAACTTCCAATATCTTTCTCATCAATTTCTCCAAAAAAGCCATTTTCACATTCTCTAGTGATAGTGTCATCCTTCACATTAATCAGTTTTATGTAGGATCTCTTTTTAAATTTTTAATTTTTTGACTATCATAATGTTCTCCCCTTCTTAATGTCTAATATTATTTTGGCTCTTTTAAAGTTTACCTCAACATCCTTTTCATGTGTTACTCTGATAAGTGTCTGTCTTTACATCTCTTATGTTCATATAGTTGCTTAGCCAAATTTTCCTTTATGGTCCAAATGTACAATTCTTTTCTCCTTTTTCTGTTATTGATATGCTCTAAACACATGCTCTACTCTATCTCTTGACCCTATCTTTCCCATTTCTTAGGATATCAAACACTCCTATTCCATTTAAAGACTACTTTTTTCCACTTCTTCAACTGTGAAAAGTGGATTGGGATCTTATTGCTCTTTTCTCTATCCATCTACTCTCTTATTTTTTTTGGTTTTACCTATTGATTATTCTATCTTATCTGTTACAGTAGAGCGTCATTTATCCGAATCAATTGGGGACTGGGTTGTTCGGATAACTTATTTTTTGGATAACCGATTATGTACGGAAAAATATATTAATTTATCCCATGTTGAAATTTTTCTCCGTTGCGTGTCGCTTTGCGTTGAATTTTCGTCGATGTTAAGCCTAACGAAGACTATTGTATCGTTAAAAATTATTTTTTTATTTTGTACAAACAAAATAAATATATTGAAAAATATAAAAACAATAAAAAATTATACTTCAGAAGTTAATTTAGTATCAAAAACGTAAAATATTTGAGTAGCCCAAGACATAGCCAAAGATTGCAGCGCCACAGCACTAGCGAAAATTTAAATTTGCCAACTGGAATTCTTTCGGATAACTGACGTTTCAGATAACCGACTTTCGGATAAACGACGCTCTACTGTATTTATATTTATTTAACCTGCTGTACTAAAATATGCAGCTTTGTGAGATCTTTCTGAAATGAAGTATGGCATTCCAATTACAAAATATTTCTCACACTTGTAATTAGAGGCTCCACCTCTGCAGTTTTTGTCATTCTAACTCCAGTATTTTGCAACATTTTGTAATATTTTTTCATATTTTTGTAATTTAAAACAATTTTTAATCAATCAATTAATCAATATTATATATTATAAAGGTAAGTGTACAATGTGCGTGCTGCTAAAACTCAAAAACGAGTCCTGGTACGATCAAGGGAGTTATATAGCAGTGTTCCGCAACCTTTTTCTACTTGCGGCACACCCATGACTCAACACGGCACACCAAAATGTTATTCCCCTCAAAAACGTATGATATGATACTATTAATAGAATTACGTAATGCCACTAACCTATTATTATTGTTATTAAACAGACATCAACACCTGTGAGCAAATTTTTTTACATATAATTTCTTAGAATAGATAAAAATGCGTGGCTTGTAATAAAGAATAAACAAACATCATCTTATTTCATCAGTGCTGCGGCAGAGAATGAAATGCAAGCATAAGAAACACAACAACTGTGATAAAAATATATAAATAAAATTTGAAATTAACAGAATATGTAAAAGTTCACGTCACACCTTTCACCGTGTGACGGCACATCAGTGTGACGCGGCACACCGGTTGCGGAACACTGTTATATGGTGTGGTAGCCTTCTATCCCCCATCCATGAAGAAGATTCCCATTTTTACCTGAAGGGCATGCTGTTGAAAATATAAGGGCTGGAAGTTTCACCCTCTAGAAATTTCTACAACAGTCCAGAGTATTTGAGAGCATTCCATAACATTCTCAAATGTTGTGGAATGTTCTGGAACATTGTGGACCATTTGAAGTCTTTTTTGTATGGGTCGGACTACCCATTGGTGGGAGTATATAAAGCAAGATCCGTTGTGGGTTTGAACTAATCTATATATATACTGTATATAATTGAGACGGGTTAATAATAATAATAATAATAATCACAGAGCCCAAACGGTTAGGAGTTCAAAGTTGAAATTTGGTACACAGTTAGGGTACGTCACGAGAACGCACACTAAGAAGGGATTTTTTGAAACTTGAACTGTTAATCCTGTCCTCCTCCCCCGTGGGGGAGAGGGACAGGATTAATGCTTTAACAATGAAAGTGTTCAGTAACAATGGAAGTATTAAGAGAAAGCACCATGCAAGATTTACAGGCGCAGATGCAGTTTTTTGTGTTTTTTGCGGGAAATTGAACATATTTTTAGCCCCATCTAAAAATTTTCTAATTAGTCTAGAAACATGGGCCTAATTCTTGCATTCTGTGAAAACAGGTACGATTGGCTGTAATGTAATAATCTTAATCTTCACTATCGTTACTTTTTGCCCGAGCAATGTCGGGATTATCTGCTAGTAGTAAATATAGATATAAATATATATTTACATTTATTTAGATCTGTCTGTGAATTTTACATGTTAAGGCAATCAAATTATTTAATTTTGTTTATATTTAAAATGTTTTCAGCTCCCTTTGAGCCATTTTCAGCTATACGTTAGTGTTATGGTCATTCATGTCATTTTACATTTTACAATTAATTTGCATCAGTTTTCTTTTTCAGAGTAGCCAGATTGAAATATTGCTTTATTTTTTTTTTTATTAAAGTTGATTTACGAAATCATTTAACAATTAAATAAAATCAAATACGTTAATGTTTACTATAATTGCATAAATCACCTCTGATAACATCTAAAAATTTACATTTTACACTATTGACCATAATATATGTATAGAATACCATTCCAATAGACCAATGGTTCCCAATTAGTGGTACGCGTACCCCTGGGGTACGTGAAATTGCATGAAGGGGTACGCGCGGCAATCTAAAATCGATCGATTTAAAATTTAAATGCATGAAATGAAGCAATAAAAAAAATAATGGGTGGACCATCAAAAATTCGGCAATTTACAACATGATGTCGAATGCACAAATTCGTTTATTTATAACTAAAAATATTCTCGAAATTTCATCAAAAAAATGCATTTGTGACAATACCTAAATGAAATTCTTGCGCAAGAAACAAAAATTGTACAATTAACACAATTTGTTTTCACAAAATTAATTTTTAAAATTTTTGTCGCTATTTCGAATAACTCCACCGACCACCTTCCCATCTCTGACCAAGACGAATTAATAGACATTTCATGCAACAGCAGACTCAAGAGTTGTTTTGCAGAGCAATCACTGGGTAATTTTTGGGCTGACCTAAAAGACATTTATCATGTCAGCGAAGCGGCAATAAAATATTTACTACCATTTTGCACAACATACCTCTGCGAGAGCGGATTTTCGGCCATGACAAACATGAAAACTAAACATCGTCACCGACTTCAACTCGAAGATGACTTGAGACTGAAGCTGACCAAAAAGCAACCAGATTTTACAAAGTTGTGCAAAGAAAATCGTGCACATTTGTCACATTAAAATTAAATAACCTTATGTTATTTTCATTATTATTAGAACTGTATTTTAAAGGTAATAAATGTAAAAAAAACTTATTCTATTTATCACTAGCTGTCTATCCACAGCTTCGCCCACATTATATCGAATTTTCTCGTGGGAATAAGATATTTTCTTGTATTAAAATGTAGCATCTGTCCATCTCCAACATGTAAGCTATCTCTGTGCCAAATTTTATTAAAATCTGTTTAGCGGTTTAGACATTAAAAGGTGACAGACAGACATTACCTTCGAATTTATAATATTAGTATGCACTAATATGAATTTCTGCTATAAGGGGTACGCGAGTTTGAGCTCTATCTTGAAGTGGTACACAGGAAAAACTAATTGGGAACCACTGCAATAGACGATGTGGCTCTTGTTTATTTCTGATATGTGATATTTGACTTCTATTGTGACAAGCAGGGCTATGGAGTCTCGTAAAAATCTACCGACTCCGACTTTTCCTTACCATCCGACTCCGACTCCGGCTAAAACACCAAAACTCCACGACTCCGACTTTGACTCCACAGCCCTGGTGACAAGGTTTAGCTATCCTTGGCATATGTTTCACATAGTTGAAATGTTAATAGATCTGATGAATGATACTTGTTATAATGCTCTTATATATCAGTCATTTAATATGTTTTTGCTTATTATAACAGAGAATATACTGGAGAACACAATCTATTTATGTTGAGAGTGGTCTAAACAGAAGTTATCATTTTATACACAAGAAGCATCTTGTAGATATCATCAATAACTGTATCAATGGCATTACTGACATATGAAAATATTGTGAATTCATTAAATTAAACAAACTGTTTGTTGAATAAAGAATATATTGGAATTCCACCCATCTCATATTAAAGAATTAAACTGAAAGAAATTAAAAGTCATATTTTTAAAATGTTTAGAATAACTTAGACCAGGGGTGAGCAACCTTTTTAATCAACGGGCCAATTTAAATTTTAAAATATTTTGGCGGGCCGCACATAAAGTAACACTTATTAATAATTTACAAAACTTTATTTATAATAAACATTAAAATAAAAAAATATAAAATTTAAAAAAAAGTAAAGATTTCATATACAAATTTTAATGCAAAATAAAAACAAACAAGAAAAGAACAGAAAAACGAATTTACTTGAAATTTTTAATGAGAAATTTGGCACTGTTTTTTCGATACAAGCTGATCAATATCAGCCGGAATTGATGAGGTAGCTACACGTACGCAGCTTTCTAATCGTGCATCACTCAGTCTTGATCGGTGGTCATTTTTGATTAATTTCATGGTTGAAAATAATTGTTCGCAAACATACGTACTTCCGAACAGAGACATCATTTGCTTTGCATTTTTCGTCAAAAGCGGAAATTTCTCAGGGCTCACATAAGATTTATAAAAATTTTCGATGTTTACTGAGAAAAATACATTTTTTAAATCGGTATTATTCTGCATGTCAATCACTTCCATTTGAAAGTCTTCGGGAACTGTATCCACATCGATATTAAATGGCGAGGAAAACATTTTCATGGAAACCGCTGTCTTCTCAGCTTTGAACATTTGGAATCGTAATTGAAATTCGTTGATTAAAATGTCTATATATTGTGCGTATTTTTGAGAAGTAGTAACGTTTTCTTTTTCTAAATGTGGAAAGTGAGACACATTATTCTGCAAAAGATGCTGTTTCCACAATTTTAATTTGCGCTCAAAGCCCTGAATTTTATCATACAAATTGTGAATAAACTGTCCTTTGCCTTGAAGTTCCACATTAAGATCATTGAGATGCTGAGTCATGTCGATAAGAAACCCAAAATCGCACATCCATTCTTTATTACCAAAATGAGGAAAGGCATATCCCTTCATATCCAAGAACAATTGTATTTCGCTTTTTAAGTTGTATACTCTTTTTAGCATTGCACCTCTACTAAGCCAACGTACTTCGGTATTAAAAACCACGTCGCCATATTCAGTTTCTAAATCTTTCAGGAATTCTTTAAATTCACGGTGATTTAACGCGCGCGACTTTATAAAATTGATTAGTTTAATTATTGGTACTGTGACATTTGGCAAACTCAATCTTTTCGCACACAAATTTTCCTGGTGAATTATGCAGTGGTTAACGAATATTTCCCTTCCTGTGACCTTCTTAATGTCTTGAAATAGCCTTCCCGATACTCCTACCTCCATGCTTGACATTGCTCGTGCTCCATCTGTCGATATACCAATAATCTTTTCTAATGAAATTGAAAAATTTTCCAACACAGACTTTAGTTCATCGTACAGGTCTTTGCCGGTTGTAGTCCCTTGCATTGGAATCAGTGAACACAATTCTTCGGTAATATTAAATTTGGTGTCAATACCACGTAAAAATATAGCCAGTTGTGCTGTATCGCTAATATCGCAACTCTCATCAAGTGCCAAAGAACAGTATTCGAATTTTGCAATGCGTTCACGAAGCGTTGTTGCTATGTTCTCGGACAAGTCTTCAATTCTCCTTGCAATGGTGAATCTTGATAAACTAATGTTTGAAATAATATTTATTTTATCAGGAAATGCTATTTCTGCAACAGCAGTCAGACATTCTTTTATCATCTCTCCATCCGCAAAGGGTTTCATTTTTTTTGCCAGTATTTGACTGACAACAAAACTAGCCTTTACTGCCGTATTTGATAAAATAGCTTGATTTTTAAAAATAGCCTGTTGTTTTCCCAAGTTTTTCTCCATTTGATTAAACTTATCTATCCGGAGTTGTCCTGTTAAGTTTTTATATTGTTGTTCATGTTTTGTATCGTAATGCCTTTTTATGTTATATTCTTTTAATGTCGACACAGTCTCTGAGCATATTAAGCATACAGCTTTATCTTCGACGAAAGTGAAAAAATAATCAAATTTCCACTTTTCTTGGAAATGCCTGTGCTCATCCGCAACCTTCCGTTTTTTTGTTTGCTTTTCCGACATGCTATTATGGATTAAAAATTTGAAAGTTAAAAAAATTTGTAGGAAAACTTAATTTTGAATAAAAAAAACTCTAATATTACCTTTTTGACAATAATATTGCACTCACGCCTTTCAAGAAACACAAGAATTGCTAAAATTGCTAGTTAACAGCTTACCAGTCTGACTGATTGTGTGACAGAAGCAAACACAAACAAGCACAGACGCGGCGCGTTCGTATTGCATGTTTGAACAAGTCGCCGACAAGTGAGTAACTCGTCACAAAAAATTGTTTCGGTTTAGTATGTACTACCATTTTATTATAAATAATTTTATAACAATATATTGATGGGAGAAAGTCGATAAAATAAATTCAATTTTAAAAATGCTTGGCGGGCCGCATAAACATGTTTAACGGGCCGCGTGTTGCTCATCCCTGACTTAGACTATTTTCTATTGATATAGTGTCATGCATTAAAGAGGAATGAATAAGAAATTATTTATAGTTTTTCATTAAAAATATCAATAATTACCAATAATGAAGATTATTATTATTTAAAAAATAAAAACTAATTTTTCCATTTAACTGTAATAGCTAAATGTCAAATTATATGGATAAGTTCTAAGCTTATCTTGGACAAAACTTCAAATAGATAAAAGAAAACCTAAAGAAAGATAACATTTGATAATAGAAGAACAAACATAAATGATATACTACAGGAATATTGGATAGAAATCTACATACTTGATTGAATAATGATATTAAATTGGTGATTTTATTATTGTCTTTTATACTTAAACAGATATTAATATAAAGTGGTAATCTAGTTTTAAAAGCTGATAAGATAAATATTTTGATATTTTACAGGCAATACATATTACATACATGTATTGTCTGTAATATGAATACATATATATAAACAATCAGAGTTAAAAGTGAACATATGTGCTTTCTTATATAATTTAGTGTATGAGAAAAGCTTTTTTGTTCAATTATGACTTGAAATTTTTATTCTAAAACATTGTATAAATCAAATTTCTTAAAGTTCTCATTACTAAAAATTGTACGCCATGATTTGCAAATGAATTTGTGCGTATTTGTGATTAAAAAAATCTACAAGTCAAAAGTGACTGTACAGCACACACTCGCTAATTTAGTTTGGAAATTGCTTTGTTGTTCAAAGAGTGATATTTTCATTCAAAACAGTGATAAGTCATAAAGAAACTTCTGAGCAGACATTAAAACTGATTATACAGTTAAAAAATGAAAGTAAGTTGCTAAGAGAAATTGGAAGAATTGTCAAGAAAAGTTTTACAACAATTCAAGGTATTGTGACAAGATATTTTTTCATATCAGAGATTTCATGCTCTGCACATGAAATCTGTGATATGAAAGGATCACCAGTAAGTGCAAGTACCATTAGGTGGATATAATTCCCATAGATTTCATGGCAGAGTAACAAAAGAAAAAAGTTAACACTTAGTAGAAGAAATCTTCAAAAGCATTTACTTACAAAAAGATTCAAAGATACTCTTTAAAATATTGGGAAAATGTATTATTTACTGATGAATATAAATCTGAGGTATTTGTATCTCAAAAATGTTCAAAGATTTGGAGAACTACTTAACCAGCTAAAGAATCTAGTGTTTACTGAAAAGTATAGTGAAAGATTCTAAAGGGTTTGGGAATGTATGGCAGCTTCAGGTGTAGAACAACTTGCTTTTATAGATTCAAAAACAGATTGTTCTAGCTGTTTAAACATACTGAAAGCAAATTTAAACAAAAGTGTAATGAAATTAGGTTTGTGAAACTCCTGTGTCTTTTAGCAAGACCTGAAAATACAGCTCAAATTGTGAAGCAATGGCTCCTCTGCCATACAGTGTACAAAAACAATTTTATCCATTACCATAATCACCAGATTTGAATTCAGATTAAATATGGGTTGAAAAAATATTGTTTGTTGGAGTTGGGGAAAATTGACAAACTTTTGTCAATTTTCTGTTAATTTCAAGTGTACTGAGATTTTTGACTTATCATTGTTCCTGTTAAGAACATCAGAAAAAATTTTAAAATATTTAGTTTATAATTGATAAACAATCATCTTATGTTCAAATATTTTAAGTATAAATAATTTCTATAAGATAATTATTTCATTTCTCATAAATAAATTTATTTGCCATGACTTAATTCTTATAAATCGAAGGTATATGTTTATGTTTGACTCTGACTATATATATATATATACACTAGCTGTTACCTGTGACTTTGCCGCGAGGATTTTGCAAGCAAACCCCACTTATATTCAGTATTTCAACAACCCTAGTAATTGTTATATAACACCTACCGCTGAGAATGATCAGAATTGCCGAGAATCAAACGAACTATTTTCAATTTGATCAATTTTCTGGAAACTTTACAACGTTCTATAATCGAACCAATATGCAATAACAAATTCGAATTTAAAATGGTTCGAACATTTTTAAAATCGAGATAGATAACATTTCAGACATTGTTATAAATATTTTTATTAATTTAATACACCTAAGTACTCGATGAAGACTAAATCCTCTCCTTTTCCTCGAGGGAGAATTTCAAAAAATCCCTTCATAGTGTGCATTGCCATGGCATACCCTACTACAATGCAGATAAAAACAAAAAATTGCATCTAAAATAGTACAGTAAAGCCATTCTTCCGGTTAAGCCTTAATGCTCTCCCTCTACCCCCTGTGGGGGAATTTCGAAAAATCCCTTCTTAGTGTGCATTTTTATGATGTACCCTAACTGTGTACCAAATTTCACCTCTTTAGGTTCAGCAGTTTGCTCTGGGCGATGATGAATCAGTGAGTGAGTCATTCAGTCAGTCAGGACAAGCAATTTTATATATATAGATATATATATTTATATTCATATACAGTATTCATATACAGAACTTATGCTACAGCTCTGATTCTGATAACTTAAATGTTCAGTACAGGTATACCTCGCCTTACGTCGGTAATTGGTTCCAGGAGAACGACTTAAGTCGAAAAACGATGTAAGTCGAATTTACTTGACTCCAAATCTACTTGTCACTAGGCTAAACCATAAATTACCAATTCTGGTTCTGTATTTCATTTATTAATGCATTTTTAATAATATATGTTTAATAAGGATCTATTTTAAGCTTACAAACAAATAAATTTTAGTTTTTAATACAGTACAGAAAAAAGTAATCTAAATTTACAAATCTTTGTATTAATGAGGTTTGACTGTATTAGTACAAATTTGGTAACACTCTCTGCTTTTAGCTATTGATTTGTATTCATTATAAAATGTATATGTAAAGAAGAAACATTGTAAATCAAACCCTTTATGCTATTTTCATCAATCAATAAATAAGCATTTTGTAATTAAATTTAGTACTTTTCATAAAAATTTATTGTGAATTAATTAATCAAATACAAATGACCAAAATTATTGAGTTGTTTTTTTTTATCATCAGCTTGGCTATTAATAATTTATATAACTTTTGCCACTACATCTAATTGTAAGTTTTAATAATTAAACAATTATTAACTTAAGTTATAAGTGATATAATAAGTTTGCACTTCACGCCGACGTATACTATTATTAGACCACTTATGTGCAGTGGTGTTACAGGAGTGGAGTTCCGGTTATGGAAATTTATCTGACTTTTGGAGAAAGGTTTTATCCACTAGTACTTTCAGTAGTGTAAAACTACCATCTTCAGGCGGTACATAGAATTCGATAGTTTAAGTTTTCCGAACGATATTCCTACAGTTTTTTAAGTTTCAATATCGAATATTTCGAACGATATTTCCGACAGTTCAGCTGATTATGGTTTTCGAATATTATTTAAAGGTTCTTATGTCATAGCGCGTAGAAATGATGATAAATAAATATTAAAGTGAGAAATGTCTGTAAAAGAGCATAGTTCATGCATTTATGCGCACCAAGGCAAAATTAGCATGCGAGCAACGAAGGAGTATTTTTATCTTGGGTTGAGTTGTTTGAAAGCCGTTATCCAAATTTGTGGGAGCTCGAAAGTTGGGGAGTTGCATGGTATGGTAGTAGAAATGTAGTGTGTCTCCAAAATAAATAGCTCATTTTGTTCGTTGCAGCATTTTAGTAATTTTATTTCGTTCCATAGAGGCTGGTAGTTGTGGTTGAGTACTTTCTTTGCTAATTCTGTAACTGGCCTGTTATTTTTGATGTCTTCTTGATGTTCATGGATGCGTGAACTTAATTTTCTAGCAGTAGCTCCTACATAACTAATCTCTTCTCCAGTTAGTGTGTGCTTTAGCAGGATTTGGTAGATACCGAATTTTTCATTCAAATGGTACTTATCCCTATCATTACATAACAGTCTTCTTAGATTTGGTTGCAGTGTAATTGGTAGAATATAACCATTACTTCTAAAAAGATGTGCAATTTTTAAGGAGATAGGGCCTAAGTAGGGTATAAACTTTAGCCAATGACATAACATATTCTCACATCTGACTATTCCTAAATACACAATTCTTCTTTTCCTTGAATTGTACATTTAGGAAAACCTAGCTGAGTTAATGAATTTAAAACTTGGTTAACTTGTGATAATGATGATATTCTTTTGGCTAGTTGCATCATTTGCTGAACTTCATTTACTGTTAAATGCAATAGAATTATAGCTTTTACAAGGCATTCCAATTGTGAGAAGCATTAAAAAAGAAGTCCATCTTCTCATTACTTTCCCCCTTTCCTAGTCGTTGCATCAGCCAATGAAACAGTTTTCAAAGATGGTGACCTTAGATGACACGATGGGATAGTTTTATCTCAAGTAAAAGGGAATTAGCTGTAATTTGTTTGCATGTAGTGTTACAATATTAACTTTAACTGCAATAAGATTACAGATTTATTTTCTACTACACAATAAAAGCATGCGTATCTACGTATAATAAATGGAGAATTTTCTCTCAAAAGGTCGATTCTGAATTTTTCAATCATTTTCCATTTTTAAGCTCAATGTTTATTAATTAATGAATGTACCATGCTCTTAGTGCAAATTGTTAATTTTTCTAAACTAAAATAAACTTTAAAAAGTATTCAAAAGAATCTGAATTAGGAGAAATTTTGGTATCATCCCATCACTAGTTAAAATATTAGTTTTTTAGTGGAATGTGCCAAGAAAGTTATTGATAAATCTAAATTCTTGTAGCATTTTAGCAAAAAAACTAGAGACAGCTTAAACCCTGCATTATCAGTTGAACCATATAAATTGCTA
This sequence comes from Centruroides sculpturatus, assembly GCF_000671375.1. Taxonomy (NCBI): domain Eukaryota; kingdom Metazoa; phylum Arthropoda; class Arachnida; order Scorpiones; family Buthidae; genus Centruroides; species Centruroides sculpturatus. The sequence continues at coordinate 456,671 of NW_019384720.1, read as the reverse complement.
ATCTCAAACGTCTTCAGCTTATATAAATTTTGATTTGTCAAGTAATCTTTATAGTATTTTATTTCTTATCATCAATTATACACTTATAACAAATCAAAGCTTGACATGTATAATGATTAACAGTGTGTGATAACAATGATAATTTAGGCTATCTGCCTGATTTGAGGGGGTATGCATTTGTATCCTTTTCTGAAACTATCTTATATGCCAGTTTCTAAACAATCAAGTGAATTTTAACTGTTAAATTTTTAATGAGATTTATCACACCAAAAAACCTTTGTAACTCCAGTGATACATGTTTACAAAACAGTGAATGTTTTCGACCCCATCTGGGTCTTCATCAGGCTACGGTTATGAGGAATTTGATTGCGTGTGGAATGGAATAATAAAACGAAATGAATGCAATTCAAAATTTAGAAAATAATGTCACTTACTCTTAATGCCAAATTATTTTATAAATCAATTAAATTATGAGACGAAAAGTAGTTTGTAATTTCCAGCAGTTTAATCATTATAATTATTCATGTATTAATTTTTCTGTGTAATTATTGATAAATTAATTTAATGATTATTAATTTCTATTTAGTTTAGTTGTAACATGGAGATAGATTATTATTAATGTACACAGGGTACCAAACCATGTCACGATAGAAGCCTTATATCACTTATTGAGCTACATTCTATGTTAGATCAGTATTAAGTTTAAGTTTATAAAAAGAAATTGTATAAGTAGACTGTATGGAAGCCCCAGTAAGGATCTAAAGGAGGCTTATTCTATGACATATTTTAAGTACTCGTGGTGGCCAAACTGTGGATTGCGAGCCACAAATTGGTTATCATGAGTATATAGAATGTCATAAAAAAGACCATACTAGGTTTATTTTTCTGGTTCTAGTAGATATAGAAGTTTGAAAATTTAGGGGTATGAATAAATCTAAAAAACTTGGAATTTTTTGTAATATTTTGAATCTTTAACTTTAAAAGGTCAAATGAATATAACTTTAAAATTTCATATGATAACCTTTATCTTGTATCATATTATTTAAAAGAATTTTAATGCTGAATCCAATAGAGCAATTAGTGTGAATTTAATGTTTCAATGTCTAAAAAAGTCAAACTATCAAAACAGCAGTGGCATGCTGTCCTTGGAAGCAGTAGAAGCGGCACTTCCCTTGTATTTTCTAAAGTATAAAGACATATTGCGTGATTATTTTGATATTTTAATATACTTTGAATTAATTAAAATTAATATTTTATTATAATTGCATTATGTATCTTATTAGAAATTTCTTTACTACATGTGAAAAAAAAATGATAAGATTGCTATTGTATATTCGAATATAAATTTGTATATGCATATTCTCAATAAAAGTGCTGTATTGTTGAATATGGAATAGCTTCCACGGCAAAAATATTTGAATGGTGTTGTGAGGGTCAAAAGGGGTGAAGAATTTTATGAATAAAATAATCAGTTGAAGAAGAAACTAAAAACTTTAGATAAAATAATATTTCGAACTTCACCAAGATTTTATCTACAAAAACGGATGAAACAGCAGAATTTTGAAAGGAAGTTGATTTCCTTTCCCAGGCGAACTGGTGATCAGCTGATAAGGTTGCACCCAGGATGTAAGAGAGAATAAAAAGGGCCGTTTTCGCGCCATTCGGAGAGCAGTCCAATTCGAGCAGTAGACGGATTGAGAAGTATCCTGCCATATGCTCCATAAAAGATCTCCGAAGCTGTCCATAAAGTAGGAAACTGCTATACTAGGGAGANACACAAAGTTTAGTCTGTTTTCATATTTTTAAAAAGTTTTTATTAATTTTTCGTTTTATTTTCCGCAAAGGTTTACTTTAATTTTTAAATTAAACTGCTTAAGTTTCATTTCTTTTCCTGAAAATGCAATCAGACAGATTCATTTTTTTATTAGTATTGATTACTTATATTTAAGTCCCAGTGCATGCATATCCCAAGCAGAAAAAATTAGAATGCAATAATAACAGAAATAAATTACACCCCTTGATGCAATTTTATAGTAATAAAATTAAAACTATATGAAATATTTTAAAATAAATATAGCATTAGAGATGCTTTGTCATTTTTAGACAGCAGATTTTAGGCAAATGCCTATTTTTCCCTTAGCATATACATGGCTAAGATTTTCTACTAACTACTACAGTGAACATTTCTTCAATATCAAAAAACCTCTGGTCACTTTAGTGGACTATGCAGTTTGTGTAACTAAAGCCAAGAAAATTTTGAATGACATTTATGTTCAGAACAAGTTGATGTACATCAAGTGTTATTTCACATTCATTGCAGATACTATTACTGCTCTTGAAAGTAGTGGGAAACCTATATATGAACAAATTGATCTCCTCAACACAGCTAAGAAGAAACTTTGTGATGCACCAGGCACTGCTGCAAAAAAAGTGAAGAAAGAGTTGAAAGCAGTGCTTTGAAAGCGACTTGGATTAAAGTGCTTGTTTATTGTGGCTGATATTTTGGCAGGAAAGAAGAGCAAAACTGGAAGTGAATTCCCAGTTCATCTTTTTCCAAGGTTGAAATATTGTCCGTTGAAATATTGTTCAGTAGATGTGTTCAACATCTACTGAAGATAACGGATTATATGCTCTTTCTCTCTATATAAATTAATTCTCAGTGACAAACGTTGCAACTTTTCTATTGAAAATTTGGAAAAATGTTTGTAATATATTATGAAGCTAACTATGGGAAACAGAGTGAATAAAAAATGTAAAGATAATTGTTTGTCTACCTTTGTGTTTGCATCATTCTGAATACGTGCATTTTTGTTTGGAATACATATGTTAAATAAAAAAATTCATCGTCCTGATAAGTACGTTAATTGTTCATTGTGCAAATTTTGACTGTCTATTTTTTGTTTATAAAGCCTAAACGATGCAATTTAAGAGCTTATTTTAAGGGCCTATATGTCCGCTGTCTATTTATAACTTAACCCAACTGACAGGAGTTTACTGGTACGTTTTTATGATAATTCTGCATAGTTGACAGGAGTTTTAAAAATTCCATTAAAATATTTGATATATTTATTCTGCTCTGCCATTTTGCATTACTTACAGATTTTAATGTTAAACTAGTGATATTACGATTTAGTATATCCCATCTATAAGGAGATGCAGGAAAAAATGTGCCCAATTCTTGTACAATGTTAAAAAATTAACTGTTACTTTGGCAGCAACATTTACAACTAAATGTAATGAATGAGATGCACAAGGTACAAAAAAAGCTATAGAATTTATTTTCCTTGAATTTATGATTTATATATTCGTTGTCAAAAATTTGTCTTTCCACTTCTTTCCCAAGACTACAAATATTTGAGTACAAATTAACTGGTTTCGACTTATTTCTACTTAAGAAGTAGTTAAATAATTAAGAGATCAGGGAATTAGGGACAATAAAACCCTGATGAAACAGCCGAAATTTTACTTAAACAAAAGCTTAACCGAACCAATCTCTAGCCGAGTACAGTGGGGACTGATTTCTTCGTAATATTAGATGTAATAAAGACAAACATTTTTCCAGTTCAGGAAAAATTTTTGGAAATTTTCGTGGATACCTGGTCTTAAAATGAATTAGTTAGAAAACAAATGGCGAAAAATCTATTAAGTTTAACATATTTAGATTTTTACAGCTATGGCGAGAAATGTTTAAAATTTACAACAACCCTGTCACATCCTTTGAGGTATACTAGTGATGTGACAAAAGAGGCATTTGACTTTGACCAGTATCGGCACTCTCGGGATTTAGCAGTCACTGCAACCTACTCTGATTCCATCCATTAGCCATTCATTGGGAGCTATTTGACTAAATGGATTGTTTTAAGATTTAAAAAGTAAAGAATATTCTATGTTATTTTTATGTATGTTTCTTTACAAAGCTATATTTAATTATAATTTTNTTTCTATACTTCGTGTGAAAAAAATGATAAAATTGCTATTGTATATTCGAATATCAGTGGTGGAATGGAAGCGCCGTATTGCCGAATATGGGTCAGCTTCCAAGGCAAAAATATCTGAATGGTGTAAAGCAGCCAGATTATACACATTGACACATGTGCTTTACAGAGCACCAACCTCACATGGTTTAGCTGGTGGAAGCTACACACCAAAATATTGTATAACACTTCTAATGATTCTATCCAGAACCAGTTCTGGGCTGTTAGCCACCTGCCCACTAGATATTTGGCTGCCCTTGCCCCATTATGTGAATCATGAGTAGATTTATAACTAGACAGTGGATTTTAGGCAAATGCCTATTTTTTTCCTTGGCATATACATGGCTAAGATTTTGTATGAACACTTTTCATGAACATTTAGACCAAAACAATGGTATTTTATAATGCCTAAAAATGCTTATTTTGATGTTGCTGCCTATTTTTGCCTAAAACATAAAGTTTAGTCTGTTTTCATATTTTTAAAAAGTTTTTATTAATTTTTCGTTTTATTTTCCGCAAAGGTTTACTTTAATTTTTAAATTAAACTGCTTAAGTTTCATTTCTTTTCCTGAAAATGCAATCAGACAGATTCATTTTTTTATTAGTATTGATTACTTATATTTAAGTCCCAGTGCATGCATATCCCAAGCAGAAAAAATTAGAATGCAATAATAACAGAAATAAATTACACCCCTTATGCAATTTTATAGTAATAAAATTAAAACTATATGAAATATTTTAAAATAAATGCTTTTATTTAATAAATATAGCATTAGAGATGCTTTATTTGTCATTTTTAGA
>NW_019384720.1:443528-449204 GCF_000671375.1 Centruroides sculpturatus | reverse complement strand
CTTCCTCCGATGATCGCCTCGAGATCTCCGATCATTCCCCTTTTATACTTTTTTAGCGTGGGAAATCTCGTAGACTTCGTTGACGCAAACTGTCACTTCTCCCGATTTATGACAGTCTCCCCCGTCATGGGTGACGACAATGCAGACATCGCTTGACCAATTAATGTTAAAGTCGTCATCACCTGGGGAGATGACTGACCATTTTTGGTAATGTTCTCACCGTAAGGGTGCCCTTGTAGGTGACCTTTTGTCTACTCTCAATACAGGAACATCCATCTGTCTTTGTCCACCGGACAAAGTCGGACACCGTAGACACCTTGTAATAGAGTGGCGACCAATTAGCTAAACAAACAAATGTCCCGGGGAGAGGGGACTTCTTCCGCGGTCGCCTCGGCCGACTTCGTCCTAGGGACGACCTTCTCGACAGATGAATTACGCAGTTCATTATCTGGGTTTATTCCTCGGATATTAGGGTGAGAACGGGAGAAACAACGAAAATGATGATGAAAGAAATATAACTTGTTATTTTTTCAAAAAAAAAAAAAAGGTCGGATTTTCACATGACTCTCCACTTTTCTAAAAATCGCACACCCTCGGTGTGATTTTTCTTCCTTCTGTTGGGAGAGATGAAGTTGACGATCTTTTTCTTTGGTAAAGACTATCTTCTTCTAGAAAAACAATGTGCAAACTTTCACACGAAATCCAAGACTTTAATCCCTTGATGTATCCTCGTTGCTCTTCTATAACTGCCCTGTCGATATTCTTGACTTCGAAGTTTGAGTCCGAAGCAATAATCGACACTTCATAGAAAGGCAAAACTCTAGATTTGAAACTTCATAAGTCTCTGTTCGCCTTAGCAAGGGGGAAAATTTCGTATCTCCGTTATATGGAGAAAGTTAACGTGTATAAGTAGAGGGAACAACAAAAAAAAATTGTCGAGGTTATACGCGGAAAAAAAAATTTCTCTCTCTCTCGATCTACCTTAAACCTAAACATGTTATAGGTGTTAACAAAACCTACAAAAGAAAAACAACAAAATTAATATCACGCGAGAAGAATATATATAATAATAAGGATAATACTTCGCGAGAAAAAAAAAAAATTATAAAGGATACAAAAGATGGTCGACTTACGCGTACAATTTTAAATGATAAAGTCGACTTAAAAATGAAAAATTGTTATGTACTCACTAACAATATCGGTCTTATTTTATCGTTGAACACAAGGAGACAGTTCTCCAGACAAGAGTTCATTGAATAATCTCTCTCTCATCCTTTTCAATGTCCTGGTACTGGAAATCACCAAATAAGGAAATGGATCTGTATTCGTCATACGTGATAATGGGCGTCGAGTCCGATAGAGGGGATCGGCGACGTCCGAAGAGCATTTCCGAAAGTTAATAGTCTCAAGAAGCGCAATCTCGTCGGCTTATGGATGAGCTTGGTTTGAGATAGAACCTGTCGTTGCCATTATTAAAGCGTCCTAATCCGTCCTTTGACAGCATTTACTCTTAAACGTTTTGGAATGCTTGATTTGTTAACAAGCAAATAACAACGTAGGCTCGCCACATCAAAAACTCTGCCTGTAGCCAAAAGGGCGTATGGCTTAAATAGAGTCTGTCGTCGGAAGAAATGTCATCCGGCGAAAAAAAAAACTCGTTCAGAAAGGATCAAAGGAAAATATAAATCAAAAGATTTCATTTTAGGTAGTCCTGAAGCTTCAGTAGCTGAAAAATTGACCTTTTGACAAAATAAAATGGAGAGAGGTTTTCTCTAGGTCCTAGATTTTGACCAACAAAAAAAAAAAAAAGCCTCCTTATCATTTGGAGTGGGGATAGTGTGAGAATACGGACGACACTATCCCCCACTTTTTGATTTGAACATCTCTTCATTCTGCTGCACAGAATTAAGCACGGATATCAGTAAATCAGGAAGGATCCCCAAAAAAAAAAATCAAAGAATTTTGCCCCATTTTAAATTTTGGTTCGCATAGTACTTGATAAAATGATAAAATAAAACATTTTCTCTCCGTTGGATCCTGAGAATCAACAAGTCATCCGGTACAGTCTCCGTGAGATGAAGCAAAATGCTACATCACACAAAAGCTGTACCAATAAGTTTGTGCCCAAAAAAAAAATTTCCGAATACTCACCTATATAACTGCCATCTAGGTACTCAATTTGGTGAAAGGATGTTTGTTATCCAGAGTGAATCATGGCTAAAAATTTGGAAGAAGGATTCCTACCGTGAAACTTTCTTAAAAAAGAGAAAATTTCCAGAAAAGTTTTGATAAGGTAAGAGAATTCTTTCCTTCGAATCAAACCTTTCACTTACTCACAGTGCCACGAAAATATTTCTGTGGGCTTAAAATGGCGGCTGGAAGAAGCATAGACTTTCGCTATAAGGCTAGAGGCTCTAAACCTTAAATAGATACTGCTCAAGACGGAGCAATAGCCTCTGTAAAATATGGTCAAACGAGTTTGTATAACATGCTAGGCACACGTGAGAATTACGAGAAAGGTCTCGTCTCTCAAACACAGTGTGTAATATACAGATTTCTAACAAAGAAAAAGAAAAAAAAAAATATTATCTCTCTTCGATCAAAAGTTGGAAGGGTTTCTCCCAGTAGCAGTCAAATTAAATTTCCATATTGCTTCTAGACCTTGGACGTTGAGCAAAAGATAAACCAATTATATCCTAGGCCATCAAGCTTTAAATCAAAACTTATCCGAACATCAAAAAAAAAAATATTCGGTACATCAAAAAAAAAATATTCTTCATCTATGATAACTTGTCAGGCAGGTAACTGATGTACTGTCGTAACAAGAATTAGGTTCAAACCCATTACGATAGGATAATCACTCGTTCCTATAATCAAACGAAAATGTAAAAATAACCATTCGTTACACACTATAACTCTAGAAAATCCTGGTTTTGGGAAATGAAAATCCTAATGAAATGGCAGGATCAGATCGGGTTGATGTGAGTTAATCACAAAAAAAAAATGATACCCTTGAAATTCTGGAAGAAGACATCCCAAGCTGCTGATTCCACAAGTGACATTGAAAAATGGATAGGAAGCAGTTATGACTCTTATAGGAGAGGGACATCCAAAGTGAATGGGTTATTCTCCCTCCTAGATTACTACCAACCGGGAAACACCAAGCTCGAGAACGAAATCTGAAGAAGTGGAGCAGGTGTAGAAAATATTGTCCATCGGTATACTATTCTCGCCTTTCCTATTATTTTTGAAGGAAAGATAAAAGGATACATGAGGTCCTATTCCTTGTTTAAAAGGTATAGTTAACAAAGTTCACATTGCTGCTCTTGAACAGCAACATAGCAGTTTATATGATATAAACCAGGCAACTTTTGTTACATTCCCATAAAAAGTTGAATAAAAATAAACAAATGAATTCGTATTCTGAAATGCTTCCAATAATAATACCAACGACAGTAATAATAATGAAATTGAAGCGTAACGCAAATAATCCTTCTTCAATCAAATGTAAAGGTAGAATGGATTTATCCCTTTACATGAAAAAAAACTTTTAGTAACTTGCGAAAGAAATATGGTTATCATTTCCCGTTTAAATGTAGAGACTAGAGTTACTCATCATTCTCCTTATCAAAAGAAAACTATCTCCCTTTAGAACTGGCAATCTGCTGATAGCAAGTCAACAGCCAAAAAAAATAATATATCTATATACCTCACCTTTTAGTTAAGGTGTGCCGTACCGTGATTCCTTGTGTTTACTTTGTTTTCCGCTTCGGGAAGGGTTCTTATTCCGAGGAGAGGTACGTGGAGTTAAGATAGGAGGAGAACCGGTCCGACGGGGAGGAGTGTGCCTGCCGCCGGTACTAGGCGTCTCGTCCTTATCTAAATATGGTTCCACGGGTGCGTGTTCCAATGGAATCTGGTCTATACTATTAATATTACAATTAGTACAAAAAGGAGAAGGCTCAATCGCGCGTACAATACGTTGAAGTATTTGCGATGCCGTAGAGCTCGGTAACATCAAAGAAAAATCGAATCGGACGTCCTGTGTAGGACCATGGGATTCTGTATAGATCTCCCGTCGCTTCCGCTGCGTTTCTGCAAAGAGATGACAAGCTTCTTGTATGTTAGTAGGGAAATAGGAAGAGGTTCCTTTTTGGTTCATTTCGAGATGTCCTTACTTTCCTATAGGGCACGGGGTCTTTTTCCTCTTTTTAATAAAAATTTTGCTACTACTGCCCTTACAAACCCTAAAATAAAAGTAAGACTTTAATATTTAGTCCTTTAATAAGGTTTCCCTAAAAAAAAAAAATGAGGAAAATTCATAATTAGCACTTATTAATTAAGTAACCGACAACCCAGCTATTAATTTCTAGCTAGAAAAGGGAAGATTTCTCTGGCACATAAAACTAGTTCCCTTTTTGGATTTCGGATGCTAGTCCTGGTGGTTTTGAGGATATAAGGCGTAATATACCTAGGATTTAACTAAATTTTAAGCAGTTCATCTCAAATTTTAATACTTGTTATCTTATGCCGTGGCTTCTTTTTATCCATTCACTTCTTACGTTTTTCTAGAAAAGTTTGAAAAAGTATTTATAAGATGATAAGTAGTATAATGTCTTACCTATTTATATTTTGTCTCCCTGGACCCAAAATTCAAAGTGAAGGTGATCGATGGACACTCGGAGAGACAAAGCGTGGTATTCGACTCCTACTAGGTCGAGGCATCACCCAAGGTTGTTCGGGTACGGGACCTCGACTGCGTAGTGCATAGGGAGGAGTTATCTCAGTAACTTCCTCTTCGGAACTTCCGCTCTCGCTCTCTAAGTCTCCATCTTCACCTTCGCTTTCCTGTTCTAGTTGTTCTTCTGAAATTTGTTCTGGGATGGAGCTTAAAATGAATTCATCCCACGGGTCGATATATGTCATGTCTTGTCCCATGGCTTGCATTTCGTCGTCATCGCCCTTACCTTGTTTTTCCGGTGGTTCTTCCTCTATTTCTTTGCTTACTTCAAATTCTTCTCTAGCGATAGAGGGTTTTATTCGGTCAGCGTGTACCTTCAACTTATGTTTAGTCTGGATATTTTCTATCTGATAGTTCACTGGACTAAGAATATCGACTATTCTATAAGGACCTGACCATCTTGGAGCTAGTTTTCGCTTTATTCCTCTAGGAACAACTACTTCCTTTAATAAAACTCGGTCGCCTACTTGATAATGAGGTGGCTTATTTTGCCTTTTCTGCCTTTCTCTTCGTTCTTTAGCAGCGAGTTCGGCTACCTCTTGTGCCGTTCTGTGGGCATAACTCATTCTTGCCCTTAATTCAGATGCGTAATTGTCATCAATATCATACGAAGTAGTAGCGGGATTGTTAACTACTTCAAATGGGTAAGTAGGATCTCTTCCATATAAAAGGAAAAATGGACTTTCGTCGGTCGACGCGTGTACAGATGTGTTATACGCAAATAAAGCGTATGGGATCCATTCGTCCCAATCGCGTTGGTCCTTTGCTACATAATGCGATAAAATATCAATAAGCGTTTTATTAAATCGTTCGACTACGCCATTACATGCTGGATGATAAGCAGTCGTAAGAAGTCGTTTTATTTGTAGCAACTCACATACTTCTTTGAACATCTTGGAGATAAGATTCGGTGCTCTATCTGTCAGCAACTGTGT
>NW_019384720.1:432015-438939 GCF_000671375.1 Centruroides sculpturatus | reverse complement strand
TCAACAGAGCAAAGAAGAAACTTTGTGATGCACCAGGCACTGCTGCAAAAAAAGTGAAGAAAGAGTTGAAAGCAGTGCTTTGAAAGCGACTTGGATTAAAGTGCTTGTTTATTGTGGCTGATATTTTGGCAGGAAAGAAGAGCAAAACTGGAAGTGAATTCCCAGTTCATCTTTTTCCAAGGTTGAAATATTGTCCATTGAAATATTGTTCAGTAGATGTGTTCAACATCTACTGAAGATAACGGATTATATGCTCTTTCTCTGCATATAAATTAATTCTCAGTGACAAACGTTGCAACTTTTCTATTGAAAATTTGGAAAAAGTGCTTGTAATATATTATGAAGCTAACTATGGGAAACAGAGTGAATAAAAAATGTAAAGATAATTGTTTGTCTACCTTTGTGTTTGCATCATTCTGAATACGTGCATTTTTGTTTGGAATACATATGTTAAATAAAATTCATCGTCCTGATAAGTACGTTAATTGTTCATTGTGCAAATTTTGACTGTCTATTTTTTGTTTATAAAGCCTAAACGATGCAATTTAAGAGCTTATTTTAAGGGCCTATATGTCCGCTGTCTATTTATAACTTAACCCAACTGACAGGAGTTTACTGGTACGTTTTTATGATAATTCTGCATAGTTGACAGGAGTTTTAAAAATTCCATTAAAATATTTGATATATTTATTCTGCTCTGCCATTTTGCATTACTTACAGATTTTAATGTTAAACTAGTGATATTACGATTTAGTATATCCCATCTATAAGGAGATGCAGGAAAAAATGTGCCCAATTCTTGTACAATGTTAAAAAATTAACTGTTACTTTGGCAGCAACATTTACAACTAAATGTAATGAATGAGATGCACAAGGTACAAAAAAAGCTATAGAATTTATTTTCCTTGAATTTATGATTTATATATTCGTTGTCAAAAATTTGTCTTTCCACTTCTTTCCCAAGACTACAAATATTTGAGTACAAATTAACTGGTTTCGACTTATTTCTACTTAAGAAGTAGTTAAATAATTAAGAGATCAGGGAATTAGGGACAATAAAACCCTGATGAAACAGCCGAAATTTTACTTAAACAAAAGCTTAACCGAACCAATCTCTAGCCGAGTACAGTGGGGACTGATTTCTTTGTAATATTAAATGTAATAAAGACAAACATTTTTCCAGTTCAGAGTAAATTTTGGAAATTATCGTGGATACCTGGTCTTAAAATGAATTAGTTAGAAAACAAATGGCGAAAAATCTATTAAGTTTAACATATTTAGATTTTTACAGCTATGGCGAGAAATGTTTAAAATTTACAACAACCCTGTCACATCCTTTGAGGTATACTAGTGATGTGACAAAAGAGGCATTTGACTTTGACCAGTATTGGCACTCTCGGGATTTAGCAGTCACTGCAACCTACTCTGATTCCATCCATTAGCCATTCATTGGGAGCTATTTGACTAAATGGATTGTTTTAAGATTTAAAAAGTAAAGAATATTCTATGTTATTTTTATGTATGTTTCTTTACAAAGCTATATTTAATTATAATTTTTTTAAAAAGTATATTCATACAATTGAAGAATATTTTGTACCAGGTATGTATATCCACCATACATTTTATTTCACCAAGTAAGTTTTTATTATTTTATTTGTAATTGTAGCCCTTATATTGTGGTTAGCGATTCAGAATGTAATTGTGATATTAAAAATACATTTAGAGAAGTCTATGGTTTTTACTGGCTTATCGAACAAACGAATATGAGTGGACTCTAGACCATCACTGATGCGCAATTAACTGATTGCCCCTGGAAGTCGGCTTATAACAGAAACACAGCTTCCTTATTGTGGCGAATGCCGCCCTTCACATCTGTACTCTTAATGGTTGTAGAATACAAGCAATTACCCCTGGGTGTATGAGTCATCACTTCCTGGAATAAATTCGAACTCACCCCACAAGACCATCGAAAACCAGTTATCTTTGTTAGCCGCGTCATCGAGACGTGCAGTGCCAAGTACGTGAGAAGAACAACAAAAGTTTAGTTTTTGTTATGATCTCGTTTCGTTCGTTTCTTCCACTCGCAGCGATGAAAGATAAAGGCAACAACCACACCCAAAAACCACATTGGTGAGCTGGACTAAGAACATAATTAGACTAAGAACTACCATTGGAGCCTTCATCAGGTACTCCGTTTTCCTTTTCTCAAGACATCAGTCGACAGATCATGGCCGAGATTGGAGCTGTAAAAATCCCTGCATACAACTTTTCCAACCCAGCCTTATAGTTCCACATGTGCGAAAGCACATTTGCGCTAGGATCTCCAAAACCGATCACGGAAAGTGCCACAAAGTTCAACTATGTAGCCCATTTACCACCGGAAGTCGCATCAATAGTTAGAGACATTATTATTTCTCCAGACCATACAGACCCGTACGTTCACATAAAGGTGGAACTTATTAAACGATCTGGCGAATCGTCTCAACATGAGTTACGAAAACTATTGGCCAGAGAACAAATTGCAAATCCTCCGAACTACTACATGTTCTAAAGCGTCGGGCGAAAATTTTCAAATCCCGGATGCAGTTATACTAGAATTATTCATACAACACCTTCCGACTTCCGTCCAATCTATCGTAGCCGCCATTACCCCACTCAACGTAGACAAAGCAGTGGAGGTAGCGGACCGCATGGTGGAAGTAACCCCCGCAACGATAGCTTCAGTATCGCAACCTGAGAAACCCGATACTGTAACCAACAAAATACTAGTCGAAATAGATAAACTTAACAAGCGAATCGATCAACTAATGCAAGCACGTCAGGATCGCAGTGAGCGTTTTTATCGACGCTCCCGCAGCAGTTCAGGACATCGCAACAATTCAACTCACCACAGAATCAACAACTACTACTGGTACCACAACCGTTTTGGCGCAAAGGCACAAAAAATGTACTCCTCTGTGTAGTTTTTCCAACAAACGAGATCGGCGAAGCGTAGAGGTGACATGCACTTTGTCGGAACAATCTCATTGCCTGTTCATCCTAGACAAGAAAACGAACATAAACTTTCTCGTCGACACAGGTTCCGACGTATCAATATTTCCAGCCTCTTCGTCTCAAAAGAAACGCACATCTCAAATGACCTTGATGGCAGCAAACACAACTGCAATTCATGTCTACGACCAACGAACACTCACTCTCAATTTTGGATTAAAGAAAATTTTTCACTGGAAATTCCTTATTGGCAACATGTCAACAGCAATAATAGGCGCAGATTTCTTGTATCATTTCCATTTGGTACCGAATCTTAGACACAAGTGTCTCACAGACGTTCAGACCAAGGTGAACTCTCCAGGCAGATTATTAGAAACCTTCATCCACTCTATTGAAATAACAACCAACGACTCCATATATCATAAGATATTGGAAGAATTTCCTGAGATCACCAGACCTCCATGTCCTTATCAACCCGTAAAACACAACATAGTACATCATATAGAAATGATCAGTCCATCCGTAACTGCAAAACCATGTCACCTAGTACTCGATAGACTTAAAATCGCTAAGGCCGAATTCGATAAGATGATAGCTCTTGGCCATATGCGAACATCAAAAATCAATTACGCATCACCACTCCACATGGTCACCAAGAAAAACAGTTTGGATTGGCGATCCGTAGGAGATTATCGTGCTCTAAATGCACAAACCATAAAGGACAGATACGATGTTCCAAACATCGCAGATTTCACATCGGAACTGCACGGAACACAAATCTTCTCTCACATAGACTTAATCAAGGCCTATCATCAGATACCCATCTACCCACCGCATGTGCACAAAACAGCTATAATGATACCGTTTGGTCTTTTCGAGAGTACCAGGATGCAATTCGGATTGTGCAACACATCCGCAACATTTCAACGGTTCATCGACGAAGTAACCAGAGGACTCTTTTTCACATATGCTTTCATCGATGACATACTAATAGCATCACACTCCCAGGAAGAACACATCTCGCATCTTTGCGCCTTATTCCAACATCTCCAGGAATATGGGTTGACCATAAATCTGTCAAAATGTACCTTCGGCATACCATCAATCGAATTTCTCGGATTCAAGGTCTCGGAAAAGGGTCTGGAACCATTCCCTGATAGAGTCAGAGCCATCCGAGAATTTTCCAAACCTTCGTCTCTCACTCAACTTAGACGATTCTTAGGTATAATAAATTTCTACAGGAGATGCATCCCTTGAGCGGCACACATCCTCACCCCGCTAGTGCAGCTACTAGAAGGAAAAAAGAACGAGAAACGTACATCACTCACTCGGAAAGCAGAATCACGATCTCTGCAATGGTCAGAAGCGGCAGAACAATCCTTTATATCAGCTAAGGAAGCACTTGCCAAAGCCACACTTCTCCACCATCCAATACCTGGAGCTAAACTATGCATATGGGTAGATGCGTCAGATGCAGCAGTTGGAGGAGCACTGATGCAATACAACAGGAAATGGGAACCCATAACTTTTATCTCAGCAAAACTGGCACCAAACCAACGCAACTGGTCAGCTTATGATAGAGAACTATTGGCAATATACACGTCAATAAAACGATTTCACCACATGTTAGAAGGCCATGAATTCATGATTTACATGGATCAAAAACTGCTTATATACGCCTTCAAACAAAAACCAGATAAATGTTCACCACTACAAATGCGGCATCTTGATTTTATATCCCAATTCTCTACGGACATATGTCATATTCCGGGCACAGCCAACACAATAGCAGACTCTCTCTTTCGCATCGAGATAGATTTTATCACCTCTGCTTCCCCTCTAGACTTCCGAGAGCTAGCCATATTGCAAGCTACAGATTCGGAACTTCATCAATTGTTAAAGGATCCTATGTCACTCAAATTAGAGCTGAAATCCTTTCCACCTAACAAAATTGACCTATACTGTGACACATCATCCGGAATACCTCGCCCCTTCGTGCCGCATAATTTCCGACAAATCATATTCGATCACCTACATGGACTTTCTCATTCAGGAGCAACAGCAACCACTAAGCTAATTTCAATCCGTTATGATTGGCTGGGCATGCGGAAGGACATCCGTCAGTGGACACAACATTGCATCCCCTGCCAGAAATCGAAAATTCACCGCCACACCTGGACACCAATAGGGAAGTTTACACTTCCAGAAGCAAGATTTTCCCATCTTCACATGGACATGATAGGACCACTTCCGCCAGCTGACGGGAAACACTACTGCCTTACAGTGATNTTTGTTTTCCGCTTCGGGAAGGGTTCTTATTCCGAGGAGAGGTACGTGGAGTTAAGATAGGAGGAGAACCGGTCCGACGGGGAGGAGTGTGCCTGCCGCCGGTACTAGGCGTCTCGTCCTTATCTAAATATGGTTCCACGGGTGCGTGTTCCAATGGAATCTGGTCTATACTATTAATATTACAATTAGTACAAAAAGGAGAAGGCTCAATCGCGCGTACAATACGTTGAAGTATTTGCGATGCCGTAGAGCTCGGTAACATCAAAGAAAAATCGAATCGGACGTCCTGTGTAGGACCATGGGATTCTGTATAGATCTCCCGTCGCTTCCGCTGCGTTTCTGCAAAGAGATGACAAGCTTCTTGTATGTTAGTAGGGAAATAGGAAGAGGTTCCTTTTTGGTTCATTTCGAGATGTCCTTACTTTCCTATAGGGCACGGGGTCTTTTTCCTCTTTTTAATAAAAATTTTGCTACTACTGCCCTTACAAACCCTAAAATAAAAGTAAGACTTTAATATTTAGTCCTTTAATAAGGTTTCCCTAAAAAAAAAAAATGAGGAAAATTCATAATTAGCACTTATTAATTAAGTAACCGACAACCCAGCTATTAATTTCTAGCTAGAAAAGGGAAGATTTCTCTGGCACATAAAACTAGTTCCCTTTTTGGATTTCGGATGCTAGTCCTGGTGGTTTTGAGGATATAAGGCGTAATATACCTAGGATTTAACTAAATTTTAAGCAGTTCATCTCAAATTTTAATACTTGTTATCTTATGCCGTGGCTTCTTTTTATCCATTCACTTCTTACGTTTTTCTAGAAAAGTTTGAAAAAGTATTTATAAGATGATAAGTAGTATAATGTCTTACCTATTTATATTTTGTCTCCCTGGACCCAAAATTCAAAGTGAAGGTGATCGATGGACACTCGGAGAGACAAAGCGTGGTATTCGACTCCTACTAGGTCGAGGCATCACCCAAGGTTGTTCGGGTACGGGACCTCGACTGCGTAGTGCATAGGGAGGAGTTATCTCAGTAACTTCCTCTTCGGAACTTCCGCTCTCGCTCTCTAAGTCTCCATCTTCACCTTCGCTTTCCTGTTCTAGTTGTTCTTCTGAAATTTGTTCTGGGATGGAGCTTAAAATGAATTCATCCCACGGGTCGATATATGTCATGTCTTGTCCCATGGCTTGCATTTCGTCGTCATCGCCCTTACCTTGTTTTTCCGGTGGTTCTTCCTCTATTTCTTTGCTTACTTCAAATTCTTCTCTAGCGATAGAGGGTTTAATTCGGTCAGCGTGTACCTTCAACTTATTGTTTTCCGCTTCGGGAAGGGTTCTTATTCCGAGGAGAGGTACGCGGAGTTAAGATAGGAGGAGAACCGGTCCGACGGGGAGGAGTGTGCCTGCCGCCGGTACTAGGCGTCTCGTCCTTATCTAAATATGGTTCCACGGGTGCGTGTTCCAATGGAATCTGGTCTATACTATTAATATTACAATTAGTACAAAAAGGAGAAGGCTCAATCGCGCGTACAATACGTTGAAGTATTTGCGATGCCGTAGAGCTCGGTAACATCAAAGAAAAATCGAATCGGACGTCCTGTGTAGGACCATGGGATTCTGTATAGATCTCCAACTCTTTCCGGATGA